>NC_064614.1:1016619681-1016924931 GCF_023898315.1 Schistocerca nitens | reverse complement strand
ACATCTCCCCAGAAACAGCAAAGCATGTTCGCATCAGCTTCAGCTAGTGGCCAAGAGACAAATAGCCAACATACATAGTTCTCTCTCGTCAACTCCCTACTTTCCTAAAAACTGGACATGCAGGGGACGACTCAATGTTGTTGCTGGTGCAATGGACGAGAATGTCGCTCATTTCACGAAAAAGGTAACAAGATGCAACAGAAACTTTCCATTCTTGGCATACAAAACGCCCATTAACCAACACAAGATTGGTAAAGACCTGGGGCAGTCTCTCCTCGATTGATTGGCTTCTTCGCACCGAGCACAGTAGTGGGGGCGACACATTTATTGGATATATCAGAATTGTTGTAGTGAAAGCAACCAACTGTCTCATGCTGGCCGGATGGCGCCACAGCGTCTTATCTTTTGATATTCACGCAGAGAAGGCTAAAATGTCACGATGAGTTAATCGGTGGTGACGCAGAGGAGGCATCAAGTCTTGAGTGAGGCAGGCACTGGCTCTGCCCACAGAAGCACAGATCAGGTCACATTCGTATTTTCGCGAAAACTGTCGAACTCCGCTGGGAGGCTCCCTTCTCCTAATGAGATTCACTGTTTTTATCGACAAATAGGAACGTGAAACCATGTTCAGTATTCACAACGAAATAACCACGAGATATGGGCAAAAAATGAAACACTCCCGACGTCCATGGCGAGGTTCATCTTTGCAACCGAGACACTATGCAGCGCGGTACAGATGGGTCCAACAACATGCCGAGTGGACCGCTTAGGATTGGCGTCACGTTCTCTTCACCGATGAGTGTCGCATATGCCTTCAACCAGACAATCGTCACAGACGAGTTTGGAGACAACCCGGTCAGGCTGAACGCCTTAGACACACTGTCCAGCGAGTGCAGCAAGGTAGAAGTTCCCTGCTATTTTGGGGTGGCACTATGTGAGGCTGACATACGCCGCTGGTGGTCCTGGAAGGCGCCGTAACGGCTGTACGATACGTGAATGCCATCCTCCGACCGAGAGTGCAACCATATAGTCAGCATATTGGCGTGGCATTCGTCTTCATCGACGACAGTTCGCGTCCCCCATCGTGCACATCTTGTGGACGACTTCCTTCAGGATAACGACATCGTTCGACTAGAGTGGCCAGCATATTATCCATACATGAACGCAATCGAACATGTTCGGGATAGATTCAAAAGGGCAGTTTATGGACGACGTGGGCCACCGACCACTCTGAGCGATCTACGCCGAATCGCCGTTGAGGAGTGGGACAATTTGGACTAACAGCGTCTTGATGAACTGGTGGATAGTATGCCACGACGAATACTGGCATGCATCAAAGCAAGAGGACGTGCTACTTGGTATTAGAGGTACCGGTGCGTACAGCAATCTGGACCATCACCTCTGGAGGTCTCTCTGTATGATGGTACAACATGCAATGTGTGGTTTTCATGAGCAATAAAAAGGACGGAAATGATGTTTACATTGATCTCTATTCCAAGTTTCTGTAGAGGTTTCGGAACTCTCGGAAACGAGGTGATGCAGCCTTTTTTTTTTGATGTGTGTATTTAGCGTTATTCAGGGATTTATGACATGGAGCATATAGATTATGGTGTTTTGTAATAGGATGTTAAAAGAAAATTCTGTTCGTTTGTGCCCCTGTACTTTCGAGGTTAGAAATAAACGATACCGAGCCAAGCTGGGCAGCTGCTTTGATATACTAGGGTCTATCGCTACGACCACTGTTCTCTTTTATTTTAATATATATATATATATATATATATATATATATATATATATATATATATATATAAGGTTTCTTTATACACGATTAATTTTTTGTCATTTTTGTAACATATAATTGGAATGGAGGTTATGTTCCAACTAGAGAAGCATGTTGGTAACGTGGAAACGATTACTATCTGTCCTCTACAGGGCTGCACTCCAGCGAGAATTGCAGGAAATGTTGTAACAGTTCCTATTTTTCACGGTAGACAGTAGTTAGTAACATTATGTCGCAAATAACGTCTGTATTTTAGATTCACATATTCATATATTAATGTTCGCCCGTACATAAATGTTCGAAATTTAATAGAACAGTTTCAACTCAGTCTGAGACATGCAACTTAAATGTTTAGAACAACATTTTGCAACAAAGAGGAAAAACGTTTACTAAATGCTCATTGAATGACGTGTTGTCCATACTTAAATGGGGAGGGGAACAATCTCGAAAAAAAAAAAAAAACTGAAAGGTTTCCGCAAAACAATAAAAAGTAGCATTCTTCTTCAACGATTATTAAAGTGAGTATTGAAATTTAATAAATAAATCTGGAAATTTAACTCTAATTAGTGCAAAAACCTAAATTTAGATCCAAATTCCGCACAATAGTTCCACCATGTACTCCGCAGCTTGTTTGGACGACTAACGAAAAATCTGCAGATTCGAGTACAGCGACAACTAGTACACCGACATCAAAATCCACAGAATCAAAGAAGCGTGGTTGACCAAGCATGGAGTTCGGTAACGCAAGTGGTCGAAGCAAAAGGAGAAAAGGCACTGATTTACGTAACACAGCAGGCAAACTGGAATTATCATTGGCTACTCAAATGAGCCTCCGTTGTTCTGGTGCCTCTGCTACTGCCGGTAACTTCAAAGAATCACGATGAAGTCATCGTCGCGCGCTAATAAATACAGATCGAAGGTAAAATTATCAGAAGCTGTCGCAACCATTAAAATTTCTGCCGATGAGGGATTGTCTGATGTCGTTGAGGGAAAATTATCTAAATATCAGTACCTGCTTATTAGAAATACAATGAAAAAACATAGAGCTCTTATCTACCCCGCTTACGAAAAAATATTAGAAGCTACAGGGTGTTTCAAAAATGACCGGTATATTTGAAACGGCAATAAAAACTAAACGAGCAGCGATAGAAATACACCGTTTGTTGCCATATGCTTGGGACAACAGTACATTTTCAGGCGGACAAACTTTAGAAATTACAGTAGTTACAATTTTCAACAACAGATGGCGCTGCAAGTGATGTGAAAGATATAGAAGACAACACAGTCTGTGGGTGCGCCATTCTGTACGTCGTCTTTCTGCTGTAAGCGTGTGCTGTTCACAACATGCAAGTGTGCTGTGGACAACATGGTTTATTCCTTAGAACAGAGGATTTTTCTGGTGTTGGAATTCCACCGCCTAGAACACAGTGTTGTTGCAACAAGACGAAGTTTTCAACGGAGGTTTAATGTAACCAAAGGACCGAAAAGCGATACAATAAAGGATCTGTTTGAAAAATTTCAACGGACTGGGAACGTGACGGATGAACGTGCTGGAAAGGTAGGGCGACCGCATACGGCAACCACAGAGGGCAACGCGCAGCTAGTGCAGCAGGTGATCCAACAGCGGCCTCGGGTTTCCGTTCGCCGTGTTGCAGCTGCGGTCCAAATGACGCCAACGTCCACGTATCGTCTCATGCGCCAGAGTTTACACCTCTATCCATACAAAATTCAAACGCGGCAACCCCTCAGCGCCGCTACCATTGCTGCACGAGAGACATTCGCTAACGATATAGTGCACAGGATTGATGACAGCGATATGCATGTGGGCAGCATTTGGTTTACTGACGAAGCTTATTTTTACCTGGACGGCTTCGTCAATAAACAGAACTGGCGCATATAGGGAACTGAAAAGCCCCATGTTGCAGTCCCATCGTCCCTGCATCCTCAAAAAGTACTGGTCTGGGCCGCCATTTCTTCCAAAGGAATCATTGGCCCATTTTTCAGATCCGAAAACATTACTGCATCACGCTATCTGGACATTCTTCGTGAATTTGTGGCGGTACAAACTGCCTTAGACGACACTGCGAACACCTCGTGGTTTATGCAAGATGGTGCCCGGCCACATCGCACGGCCGACGTCTTTAATTTCCTGAATGAATATTTCGATGATCGTGTGATTGCTTTGGGCTATCCGAAACATACAGGAGGCGGCGTGGATTGGCCTCCCTATTCGCCAGACATGATCCCCTGTGACTTCTTTCTGTGGGGACACTTGAAAGACCAGGTGTACCGCCAGAATCCAGAAACAATTGAACAGCTGAAGCAGTACATCTCATCTGCATGTGAAGCCATTCCGCCAGACACGTTGTCAAAGGTTTCGGGTAATTTCATTCAGAGACTACGCCATATTATTGCTACGCATGGTGGATATGTGGAAAATATCGTACTATAGAGTTTCCCAGACCGCAGCGCCATTTGTTGTTGACAATTGTAACTACTGTAATTTCGAAAGTTTGTCTGCCTGAAAATGTACTGTTGTCCCAAGCATATTGCAACAAACTGTGTATTTCTATCGCTGCTCGTTTAGTTGTTATTACCGTTCCAAATATACCGGTCATTTTTGAAACACCCTGTAAATGTATGTGTTTTCCACCAGATATACACGTCAGTGATACTCGTACGGAAGTCAGTCTAGAAAACTCTTAAATCATACGTCAGAAAGAATTTTACATGTTGGAATGTACATCACGAAACATTAACTCCAGAAACATTAAAATATGCATGGTTGATATTAAAACTGGGTTTTGCTGATTCTGCAGAGCATAGTGAGTATAGGCAAGAGTTTACTGATGGAAGTGATTTGGACGCTAGTGTTTTTATCATTTCATTGGTTCCATTGCAAATAGTATCCACAGATAATTTCTTACAAGAAGAAGTAGTGATAAGGAACCCTGTGCTTTGTGGACTTACAAGGCTGCTATTTTTACCTGAAAATGTGAAGTCTATTTTTAACTAGAAGAAATACATTGACGACCAAATTGCGTGGTGGCATGGGGCCAAAAGGCCAGACCCTTCGCTACATTGAGGGAAAAAAAGAGGAAGAAGGTGAAGAATGAAGAAGAAGATATCAAGACTCGGCCGAACATCCGAAACCTCGCAAATAAAGAATGATGTGGAGAAACCTAAGAGGTAACTGAAGATACAATACACTGACGGGAAAAAATCGTAACACGAAGAAAGAGTTGTGTGACCTAAACGGAAGTTGATAGGGATGTTTCTACTCTTGAAAGGCGATGTCTATTCGAATTTAGCACCAGTCACATATAGTGGCGCTATGAAGGTGCAAATCTGGATTGATTTAGACACACTTTGTAAGGTTCGTGAGCATTAGTTTAGTTTGAGATTGGACATGGTGAGTTGACTTTAGTCAAGAATGCCTTTAAGGCGACAAGTACGCCGTTATCAATACCTCACTGAGTTTGAAAGAGGTCGAATAATAGGGCTATGAGTAGCTGGATGTTCCTTCAGCGATATTGCAGTAAGATCTTACAGTAATTAACCACTGTACGTGGCTGTGCAGGGCCACGTGACACTACCGAGAGGGAGGATCATCATGTTTGGCTTATGACTCTGGCGCATCGTACTGCATCTGCAGAAGCAATCTGAACAGGAGTTGGTACCATAGTGACGTAACGAACGGTTACAAATCGGTTAGTTCAAGAACAGATCCGAACCAGACGCCCTGTAGAGTGCATTCCACTGACCCAAACCACCACCACTTGCGACTTCAGTCGTGTCTAGCGAGAACTCATTGGAGGGCAGGATGGAGGTACAGTGTATTGTGTTTTCTGACGAAAGCTGGTTCTGCCTCTGTACCAGTGAACGCCCGGTGTTGGTTAGCTGGAGGCCAAGTGAGGACCTACAACCAACCTGTCTCTTTGCTACACAGGCTGGAGCTACACCTGTAGCTGTGGTCTGGGTTGCGATTTCGTATGACAGTAGGAGCGCTCTCGTGGTTGCCCCATGCACCCTGCCTGCAAAATTGTACATCAGTCTGGTGAGTCGACCTGTTGTGCTGCCTTTCAAGAACAGCATTCCAGGGACTGTTTTCGAACAGGAAACACAACATGCTCTACGGAGTGCGACATGTTGTCTTGACCTACTCGAGCACCAGATCTGTCTCCAATCGAGCACATATGGGACATCATCGGACGACAGCTCCAGCGTCATCCACAAACAGCATTAACCATCGAAGTGTTCACCGACCAAATGCAACAGGCCTGGAATTCCATTCCACAAGCTGAAACCCTGCACCCGTACAATACAACTCACGTACCTTTACATGTTTGCATTCAACATTCTGGAGGTTACACCGGATATTACGGCACCAACATTTCACATCTGCAATGGCTTATTTCGCGCTTAATGTGTGTCCACATGATGCCTTTTTTTGGTGTTCAACTTTGCGCTTGTACATAAATTTCCAACAGTGCAGCTACGCTTGCGCGTATGTGCAGGCACATTTTCCTGGAAATGGAAGCTGTGCGCCGCGCGTATTGGCCGCGCGGTTTGAGGCGCCATGTCTCTGACTGCGCGGCCCCTCCCGCTGGAGGTTCGACTCCTCTCTCGGGCATGGGTGTTTGTGTTGTTAGCGTAAGTTAGTTTAAGTTATTTTACGCAGTGTGTAAGTCTAGTTACCGATGACATCCGCCGTTTGGTCCTTTAGGAATTCACATACATTTGAACATTTTGGAGGTTGTGCTTGCTACCCGTTTTCCGTGGGAATATTTGCGCTCATTTGCAGATAACAGGTAGCTGGGGACAGAATGCATTTGATTGCGTAGCGTGTTGCGGTTATTCTATGAAGCGATTTATATCCAATAATGTCTGTTGACTCTGACAGAAGCACACTAAAGTTTATAGATGATTATAGACCAACAAAAAAATCGTTTGGAATGGTGCTTCTAAAGATTATTTGAACAAAATTCCGAGATGTATTGCTCTGAGCGTCTCAAATTAGGTAAAAAGTCTACGATCATATTTCTGTAACGAATAAGATACCTAAGTTTCTAATTAGGAAAATTGAGAAGAATAAGCCAAAAATTTATGAAAAGTGTATGTGAAAACTGCGGACGAATATTCATGTTATGGTGACTTAAAAGCACAACTAAGGAGCCAGACCCATGAACACAAGAAGTGATGGGGTATTTGTAGCTCCTCTACAAACCACTAAAAATAGAAAACAAGCATGCTGATGTTGCAAAAAATACGAAACTTAAAAACACAACCTCCATTCTAGTGGATTCTGGCGCCTATGAAATTCCCAAATTAATGTTATCCACATACATGATTAAATACAAATGACACAGTTAAAGTAAATTAACCTTCACATAAAGACTAAGAACCTCCATTAAGTATTTATCATTTTTCAGTGTTAATTACTTCGATTTTATTTATTTAATCGTGTTCCGTTGATCCAGTACGCCAGAGAATTGCATGGATATTAATCGAATCATAACTATACATGAGAACAGTACAAATTGTCAAATTGTAATTTTATATAGGAACACAATACGCTAATAATGAGAAGCTTAGGCATTTCCTATGGTGAAAAGATGTATAAAACAATCAACTAATAACTTAGAATTATTCCACATTATAAGTTACAAATTTATAGAATTGTAATGCTTTGTTTCGAAATGAAGACTAAGTAATTCGAACGAGTTCATAAGCCGCCATATACTAGCTACCAACATTTTATTGCCAGCCTTATCGCCGATGTTTCCCAAACAGAAAATTTTAAATCTCGTTGTAACTTCCTTCTGAAGTTTTCAGACAAAACGGTGTCATCACTTTGTATTTCTCATACCTCTGTTGTTTATATACTATTTACCTACAGTCGCTTTTGCGTTTTCTTTTTCTGTCGCCTTTTCACCGCGCTAAATGCAATACAAATTCCCAAGCAAATAAGGGGATTAATACCAGACTGCTTGTGCTATGAGGCAACGTGTGGACCGAAAACACCCATGCATACATGCGTTCTTTCCACAAATTTTTGTGCATGCCCTTTTATTCCCGTGCGCCTGCGACTGCGCATGACGAAACATACCTTTTCATTAAACTATGATCTTACAATGTGAATCACTTACATACGTTACCTAGGCAAATGTGTTCATGAAATTTCGTTATTCTACGTTTTTGGTATTGCGATTTTCTTTTCCGTCAGTGTAGTTGTGTTCCATTAGTCAAAGAGTCTTCCGGCCAGTCAGTTGTTTAAAAAGATACTCCTTTTGCGGCTGGCCCAGTAGTTTTCATGATGTCTACGGGGAGCGCCACCCCTACCACTGTACCCCTACCGTCGTAAATTGGCTGTTGGGGCCAAAGCTGGCAATGGCCGAGTCTGAGAGAGCGCCCACTGCCAACGATTGATCCTCTGGGCAGATGGCGGCAGCCGAGCGGGGGATGGGCTGTTCGCCGGGCGACGCTGCTCTGCGATATTAAATTCTTTGGCCTGCGGCCTGGCGCAGCCCAGCCCAGCCACACGCTCTCATCACTGGCTCCAGTTCCGGCTGCGCCGTGCCAGCCTGCTCTCTCTCTCTCTCCCCCCCCCCCCCCCCCGCCTCACTCTCTCTCCGTCTTTCCCACTCCCTCTCTTCCTCTCTTCCCTATGTTTCCCTTCGCGTCGACCGTGTTTTAACAGCAGCAGCGAAAAGATAAATGGTTGGCTTGAGATTTAATAATGCTCCGGGCTGATTTCATCACATAGTCGTGTAATAGAAATGGAAAAAGTAAACGATGTTGACGGCAGATGGCGGCCTGTGGCTATGTAAAGTAAGTATTCTGCGATTTTCTTACAATAAGCGATAGAGTTTCATCCTCCTCTTCTCTCCTGTTAGTCATTCAGGAATATATATACAACTTGATCGTTGTCAGTGTCAGTTTATCCCGCAAATGGGTGTAAAATGTACGTACCTTTCCTTACGTCTTAATATTTAATTTAAAAAGAATATATATATATATATATATATATATATATATATATATATATATATACCAGGTGTACCGTTATGAAATGAGCGTATTTTTTTGAAAATGAAACAGTAATTTTGAATTGAAAAGTAAAAATATTTTATTCAAAGTACTGACCATTGCTTTCTATACATTTTGACTTTCTGGCAATTTGTGGACACCACGCCAATAGAAATGTTAGTCTTTTGAAGCAAACCAATCAGACACCCAATTTTCGACTTCTTCGTAGGAATCGAAAAGTTCCTCAGCCAATGCGTGTTCCATTGATGAAAACAAATGGTAGTCGGAAGGAGACAAGTCTGGTGAATACGGTGGGTGGGGTAGCAGCTCCCAGCCAAGTGTTTTGATTGTATCATGAACCAATTTTGCTTTGTGTGCAGGTGCATTGTCGTGTAAAAAAATTACTTTGCCCTGTCTTCTGGCCCATTCTGGTCTTTTTTCGATCAATGCATAGTTCAAATTGATCATTTGTTGTCTGTAGCGATTAGTATACACAGTTTCACCGGGTTTTAGAAGCCCATGATACACCACACCTTTCTGATCCCAACAAACACAGAGCATTCTCTTCTTGCCGAATCGGTTTTGCAGTCGATGTTGCTGGTTGTCCCGAATTAACCCATGATTTTTCCCGTTTAGGATTCTTAAAATAAATCCATTTTTCATTGCCAGTAACAATTCGATGCAAAATTGATTTTCTTTCATGTCTTTGAAGCAAAATTTGACAAATGGTTGTTCGGCTTTCCATCTGCCTTTCATTCAATTCATGTGGCACCCATTTTCGACATTTTTGGATCTTTCCCATAGATTTCAAACAGTCAGAAATTGTTTCGTTGTGCAATATTTAGCATTGCTGCCATTTGCTTCGGACTCAAAGTATCATCTTCATCCAATATTGCTTGCAATTCGGCGTCTTCCAACTTTTTTGGTGGTCTTCCACGTTCTTCATTTCTTACATCAAAATCATTATTTCTGAACCGTTGAAACCATCTTTTGCATGTTGCTTCTGATAGAACATGATCACCATATGCCTCGATAAGCATTCGATGCGACTCTGCAGCCATTTTTTTCAAATGAAAACAAAAAATTAATGCTTTCCCCAAACATGATTTTCTGGTACAAAATTCGACATTGTTAACACGATGAAAACATATGATGTTATTTGTCCCATGACTTGATGTATACTTAATATCTTTGACAGATGTCATACCAACAAAATAAAACAAAAAAATTAAGGCTCGTTCACAACAAATGTTCCCTTATCGACACATTTGTATCTTAACGCTCATTTCATACCGGTACACCTGGCCTCGTATAAGACCCGGAGAATATCCGCTCTAAATCGATCATAGGATATTTGGTGAACAATGAACACAGACACAACAGGAAACGATAAGTTTTGATCATCACAGAGTTTTCTGAAACATCCGAACTTATGTATGTGTTAAGGACTTACTCAAGAGGCTAAGTCGTTCTAGTTAACGACACTTAGAGACATGGATTCTCTCTCCCACGCCGAAAGGCGAATATTGCATTTTTAACTGAAGGTCCACTTGCTTGCAAAGTCGTTATTTGCAAGGTGATTCTGAATATCAATGCAGAACTGCAGACGGCGCAATTTATCTTTACGACTTCTGTCTCGCAGGAGCTGCAGTTTGTACGGCTTCACTCGTAATTGCGTACGAATGATTCTTCAGACTGTTGGCTGAGGGATGTTCAGTTCTGCGCTAGCTCTATAGACAAACTTTATGGGGCTTCGCAACATCAGATACCTCACACAGTCTACTATTTGATCTAAGACGTTTTGCATCATACGAACGATCATCCTGCTCGACCGGTTCACTACATTATTTTAAACTGGTGGAATCACAGGCAAACTCTAGGACACAAAATGCTTTCTGTGCTGGTTCGCCGCCATTTTCAGCAATTGTGATGATCAGTGGCGGCCCTGTCGGCGATTTTCTAAACTAATTGGCCGGCACCATGTTACGAAAAAGAAAAGCAGCTTTGAGAGTTTGACATGCTGTGTAACTTGTCATAACCTGTTGAAATACTTACAGGACTTTATAATTACCCTGATATAGGGTTTGTCACTCGCAGCTGGTTGTGTTTAGAGATCCATTCTGGACAACGTCCGACAGTTTAAAACAATTATTAGAATGTAATTTGGAGAGACATATCACTCACGAAAAAAAAAAAAAGTTATAAGCCTGCATTTCGTCGGGATTATTTCCTTCAAATAGACTACTGGCCTTTGTACTGCAACAGCAGGAAACATTTAACGAAAATGTACTCAATAAACGTAAACAATATATTAGGAAGAATACCTTTTCAGAAATTTAAGTGGTGGGGGATGTACAGGGTTCGAAACATAGTGCACAGAACTGCCGACCCTTACAGAAACCATCGTCCTAACCCGACTGGTCATCGAGTGCTCTGAGCTTGGATTGCAGACATGTATATGGTTGCCAGAATTAAGCAGTCGTAATGGAAGGCGAGTGCTAGCGTACAAGTATCTGGTGTGAGAAATCTTGAGAATGCGTTGGGCAGAGCAATAGTCGAACTCTTTGTACTGATGTATGTAGGTCGGGGCAGCACAGGAAGCAGAGGTCTGGCGTTATCTTGATAAAAGATAGTGTCAGGGGAACTCGAAGACAAGGCACAGGTACTGACCTTAAGACGTCAGAAAAGTAGCAATGTGCTATTGTCTCCTCTCACTGATACCAGGTGGTATTAAAGGGTAGCTACTCACGAAGATACATTGTGGGCTATAACTATCGTATGGCGCCTAAACCTGTAGATGCATTGTGGGCTATAAGTATCGTATGGCGCCTAAACCTGGTAGATACATTGTGGGCTATAATTATCGTATTGCGGCTAAACCTGGTAGATATGCTATCGCGTTAATGAGGAACCGATTTACGCTGAATAAAAGGTAGTTCCAATTTTGGCCACCAGATGCAAATCTGGAGCTGTACAATGTTTGTATGACGGTATGAACTCTATGCACTCAATCGACAGGCCATAACGTGAATGAGCAATATGGATGTAGACAAGAGAGACCGCGTGCTGTTAGTGAAGCTATTTTATGTGAACGGCAGCAATTACAGTGTTGCGTTGACGGAGTATCGTCGACTGAAATGTTGGAGGAGTGATCCGACGTAATTAAGTGATTTAAAGAAGATGATAATGAAATTAGAAAACAAGGATGACTTTGGTGAGCCATCTGAAAGAGGAAGACGCCATATTCCGGCAGACGTTACTCACGAGATTGCTGTTGCTGTAACTCACCATGCAGCACGTGCTCTGGGTGCAGTGTCACGACAATTGTCTTCCGATGATCAACAGTACGCAAAGTTTTGCGTTATACTGGTGCCCGTACGATATCCAGACGTTGCGGCAACTGATACTTTACGATCCGCAGCAATGTTCTGAATTTCCTCTTCAGTTTCTGGCACTGACGAGGCACTTTTACACTGCGCGGGGGCAGTGAATAAACAAAACTGCCGTATTTGGCGTACTGTTAACTCGCGTGTTGTGCACGAAGAGCTACTGACTTCTCTCCGTGTGACTGTGGGACGTGAATTCGCAAATGCCTTTACTTTCGGCCAGCTCTTTTTTGAAGGAAATACACCCAGAGGGCCTGTCAGGTGTACCGTGGCGGCTGCACGTATTGAGACCTCCTTGAACAGGAACCGATTTCTGCTTTGGAAGACCGCAAATGTGTGGAAACCACTGCTTTCGTTCAACATGATTAACAATAAAATCAACATTACGCCATTCTCACTTTTTCAGCCTTTCCTGCTCGTGTCCTGTATGTAATCCATTACATATGGAAATATTTATATTCGTCTTCCTTGCATTCACAGCGCAAGATTTGCACTTAGTGGTCAAAATTGGAACTAACTTTTTCCATCGTAAATCGGTTCCACGTTAATGCACTAGCATATCTACCAAGTTTCGCTGCCACACGGTAACTATAGTCCGCACTGGACTTCCGTGAGAAGCTGCACTTTATTTATAACCACCCGGTGCGTCTGTCGTGAGGCTGTAGACAGAATCAGGACCCCACTGAAAAGACAACATAGTACCGCTCCTACGTCTAGTATTGTCATTCGGTGTAGCACTGTCATTCCCCCTCCGCTGCCGTGTCGTGGGAAGCCGCAACACTAGTGACTGTGCGGAAAGTCCGTGGTTCTCCTCTCTTCGTCTCACAGGCAGTGTCGATACTTGTATTGCTGCAAAGGAGACTATACACTGTTCCAAAAGTATTGTCCCGGTTAACATTGTCAGTACCCTAAACTCACTTAACTTCGTATGCAATTATTATCCCCATAGAAGTTACATATCAATAGCCGTCCTATGCAAAGGAAAAGTTCGTAAAATTTCCATAGCTTGCAAACAAACTGCGATTCCCAATATATGGCAACTGCCGTTATCATAGCACACTTCGAAAATCCTCTGGGAAGACTTAGCGATGAAAATAGTACGAAAAGGCGCCAGACATACTTGGTACAAAGCGGCGAATCGGAAAATAGCGACCATCCAGTTAAAACAGTCGGCTGCATATGGAAACTGTTGTGGAACATAGCAACGGACATGATTTGACTGATCAATAGGAAGGGCATACACTATATACACGCTTCTAATGCCAAGATACCCGAATGGAAGCCGTTTCCCGAAACAAAGCGAAACACTAAAATATAGATCACGGCCAACGAAATTAATACAGTTTTTGAGCTTAAATTAACGGACAACCTACAGTAGCTAGCACACTGATGGGGCGAACACGAGAAAGTAACCTGTTGTCTAAAATACAGGATAACGTATGCAAATTTTCTCAAGATTCCAATATGTAAGGCTTATGGCAATATTCTGATATAAAACTTCCCGAAAAAAAGAAGAAAGGCATCTATAATGTGAATTATCACGGAAATTTCGCTTACGAATAAGGTCAATGGACAGTTTATTGCAGACTTCCATGTTGGAGATTGAGCTGTGAATGTTTTGTTGAGTATGTTATCATTTATAAAATGAGTTAGTTTTTTGTTATGTGGTATTATTATGTGAAAACGTTAAAGAAATATTTTAAGAAAAAAAGTAAAAAAAATGGTTCAAATGGCTCTGAGCACTATGGGACTTAACATCTTAGGTCATCAGTCCCCTAGAACTTAGAACTAGTTAAACCTAACTAACTTAAGGACATCATACACATCCATGCCCGAGGCAGGATTCGAACCTGCGACCTCGCGCGGCGGTTCCGGACTGCGCGCCTAGAACCGCGAGACCACCGCGGCCGGCGAAAAAAAAAAAGGTCAAGAAATGTTACGTGGCTGTCCAGAACTGCTGAGAATAAAAAAAATAAAAAAAATAAGAGTCAAGAAATGTTACGTGGCTGTCCAGAACTGCTGAGAATAAAAAAAATAAAAAAAATAAGAGTCAAGAAATGTTACGTGGCTGTCCAGAACTGCTGAGAATAAAAAAAATAAAAAAAATAAGAGTCAAGAAATGTTACGTGGCTGTCCAGAACTGCTGAGAATAACATGTTTGTCCTTTTGGCCTCTGGGTGCATAGTGCCGTTAAGATTCCGCCAGGAGTTCAATATGGCCCTCCTGAGCCCATCGATTCCATGTTCCTATGGCACCCGTGGATTCCGACCAAAACGAGCATCGATATCGTGGAATGATGTACGGCAGTCCCCATAAGACACAATACTCCTTCTTACACGAGCCACAATACGATCTTCTCACAAACCTCCAACATTCAGATGTGATTTTGGAATGAGAAATCCGCTGCGTAATATTTCCTTTGATGCACAATAGTGAATGACCAGAATTTTTTGACACCATACCTTCATTCATTCTCATAATCTTAGTGGTTCTTCTCATAATAATTTCCTTTTGATGTGATGCATTTGTCCAAAGATATGCTAGAAACCGTTTTTTGTAAGGTCTTTCAGAATCGCTTCTACAGTCGTGATTAATGCTTCGTATGGCGGAAAATGCCTCCCACAAAGGTATTTCCTTAGGTTAAGGAATAGTGAAAGTCACAGGGGGCTAAATCCGGACTATGGGGAAATTGAGAGATGCATTTCAGATTAATTTTAGCAAATATTCAGTAACAATACTTGCAACATGCGGCGGTCCATTATTGTGGTACAGCATCGTACCTCTTCACTGATAGGTAGTCTTCTGCTCATAATACTGGCCCACAGAGTTTCCAGGACTTCAATCTGATATTATGCAGTAAGTGATGTGCGTGTGCAGTTACAGCGTACGATAAACCATTCCACGAATATGAAAACATGATATGACCATAACTTGCGCAGCAGAAGCCGCCAGTTTTGCTCATTGGGGAATGTTGATGATGGAGATCTCCGCACTGACCTTCGCTGTTTGCTCTCAGGATCAAAATAATATGGGCTAGTTTCATCAGCTGTGATTACCTTTGAAAGAAACTCCGAATATTCCTTTAATATCAACTTCAATGGCATGCACACTTGCTCTGTCTGTTCGGGAATCAGTAGTCATGGAACACAGCGCACCCAACCACGCCTTGTGTGTAAATTTTCACTCACCAGATTATGAGCGGCACCAAATGAAAATTTTCAGTATTGCAGAGAGTGTTCGTAAGGTGTTCGTCGATCCTCTGGCAATTACAACAGCCGTGTAGATGTTGTCTTCCGTAAGAGCAGTAACTGGAGCGCCGAGTCCATCTTCCTTTGAAACGAATTGTCCTCTTTAAACAATGTAAACCATCTTCGAGCTATTCTGTAGGCAAGAACACTCTTTCCATTAGGCCTCCTGTAACACCAAATAGGCCTCAGATGAAGATTTTTTTAAAGATAATAGCTGGATTTTTCTGAAGGTGGCAGCGATGAAATACAGGGAGCGAAAGGCTATTTACAATTTGTACAGAAACCAGATGGCAGTTATAAGAGTCGGGGGGCATGAAAGGGAAGCAGTGGTTGGGTAGGGAGTGAGACAGGGTTGTAGCCTCTCCCCGATCTTATTCAATCTGTATATTGAGCAAGCAGTAAAGGAAACAAAAGAAAAATTTGGAGTAGGAATTAAAATCCATGGAGAAGAAATAAAAACTTTGAGGTTCACCGATGACATTGTAATTCTGTCAGAGACAGCAAAGGACCCGGAAGAGCAGCTGAACGGAATGGACATTGTCTTGAAAGGAGGATATAAGATTAACACCAACAAAAGCAAAAGAAGGATACTGGAATGAAGTCTAATTAGATCGGGTGATGCTGTGGGTATTAGATTAGAAAATGAGAGGCTTAAAGTAGTAAATGAGTTTTGCTATTTGAGGAGCAAAATAACTGATGATGGTCGAAGTAGAGAGCATATAAAATGTAGACTGGCAATGGCAAGGAAAGCGTTTCTGAAGAAGATAAATTTGCTAAAATCGAGTATAGATTTAAGTGTCAGGAAGTCTTTTCTGAAAGTATTTGTATGGAGTGTGGCCATGTATGGAAGTGAAACGTGGGCTTTCGAAATGTGGTGCTACAGAGGGATGCTGAAGATTAGATGGGTAGATCACATAACTAAAGAGGAGGAATCGAATAGAATTGTGGAGAAGAGACATTTGTGGCACAACTTGACTAGAAGAAGGGATCGGTTGGTAGGACATGTTCTGAGGCATCAAGGGATCACAAATTTAGCATTGGAGGGCAGTAGTGGAGGGTAAAAATCGTAGAGGGAGACCAAGAGATGAATACACTAAGCAGATTCAGAAGGATGCAGGTTGCAGTAGGTACTGGGAGATGAAGAAGCTTGCACAGGATAGAGTAGCATGGAGAGCTGCATCAAACCAGTCTCAGGACTGAAGACCACAACAACAACAACAAAACAACAAAAACAACAGCTGGATATCAGTCTTGCATATTGTTCATCGCCATTGCGGTAGGCGATACTGAAGATTGTCGCAGCTTGCCTGCCTCTCACAGGTGGGGACCAGGAACGCCAACAGCCGCACGGGGTAGCCGCGAAGTTTCAGGCGTCTTGTCAGGGTACGCGCGGCTCCCCCCATCGGAGGTTCGAGTCCTCCCTCAGGCATGGGTGTGGGTGTCGTCCTTAGCGTAAGTTAGTTTAAGTTAGATTAAGTAGTGTGTAGGCTTAGGGACCGATGACCTCAGCAGTTTGGTCCCATAAAACCTTACCACAAATTTCCAGGAATGCCAACAACTAAACTAGTAGGGTGTGTTCGCTTCACATTAGGCTAACGGAATAACGTAAAATTGAATTCCAGCCAGAGTAATTATGCCCAGAAAAATTGTGATCATTCTTTACTGACCAGCTGTCGTAGTTGGGCTTACTCGCGCTTTTTTGTGCGATTATGATGAAACGCTAAATGTCTGCGTTCCCAGGCATGTTGTAGCCCTACATCTGATGCCAGTTTGATGTTTGTTGCATGGCGTTGCACGGTCTTGTAACTTTAATGCCCATCTCTGTATTTAACAGGAGCTGGACGTGTTATCGACAGGGTGCTCGTTAAAGGGTGGCCACAGCGCAGTCTGTGGCGTGCGGTGCCCGCCCGGCTGTGTAGCGGCTCGGAGAGCGGGTTCTCTAAAAGAGGCGGTCTGCCGGCCGCGTTTTGGACCTGCGTTCACCGCCAGTGCTGCACTGCTGTGTGTGTGTGACGCAAGCGGACGGCGACCAACGAGGCCTGTGAGGGCCGGTCGGGAACAGCCCTTGACGCAAGTTCGGCCTCTCGTCTGTAAGCCGCTACTGGCTGGCCTCTTGGCGTTTTTCACTTCTCTGTCAAGCCTTTCCTCCCGCTTGTTTATACTCTTGGCTGTGCGCCAAAGTTCAGAGTAGAGAAACAATGAACGGCGCCAATTGTAGGCAGTAGCACCCGCAAGCAGCCAAGCTGCTCGTTGATCCTGCTGGCGAAACCCAGAAAAGCAATTGCTCGATACTTCTGCCGTCGTCGTCGTCGTCGTCGTCGTCGTCGGCGGCGGCGGCGTCGTTGTAGTGGACTTGTGATCCACCACTATCATGTAAGCGTATCACATCCATCCAGGGCATAAATCTTTGTGAGACGAACATTCATCAAGCACTGTCATGAAGACAATGCCAGTTTTAATAAATGAACGCTCTATCGTTTTAGGGGAGTGTACAGTGCTACCCCACTCTGATCTAAGCAGAGTGGCGTGTCGAGACTTGACTACAATCTGTATACTAACAGTCCTGCCGTCAAGACTAGACACACCTCGTCCCAGTACTAATTTAAATCGTTAAATTTTAGCCAAGATGTTTATCTGAGCTAACGTAATAGGACATGTGCAGGAACTACGCATCCAACAATAACAGAAGTATACAGGTTACATGCCGCTATTTCAGCGTATACACACTGTCAGTACTACATTCCTCAATAGTTTCGCAATGTTTTGAAGTGGTGAAGGGTCAGCAGACTTCAGTATCAGTACGTGTCGTTACAATAACTAGGATCTGGTTCAAATGGTTCAAATGGCTCTGAGCACTATGGGACTTAACTGCTGATGTCATCAGTCCATGAGAACTTAGAACTACTTAAACCTAACTAATCTAAGGAAATCACACACATCCACGCCCGAGGCAGGATTCGAACCTGTGTCCGTAGCGGTCTCGCGGTTCCAGACTATAGCGCCTAGAACCGCTCGGCCACTCCGGCCGGCAAATAGGAACTGATTAAATCTTGTGCATAATGCACATTATCTGAAACCCAAATACGATCGTTCAATGGACCGTAACGTGGATTGCTATTGACAACAACAATTAAACAACTCTCAGTAAAACTGCGTACATTACAATTTGTAACTTGCGCCGATTATGACGTATTATTGGAAAAAATTGGAAATTTCTGGTAAGGTCTTATAGGACCAAACTGCTGAGGTCATCGGTCCCTAAGCTTACGCACTACTTAATCTAACTTAAACTAACTTACGCTAAGAACGACACACACACACCCATGCCCGAGAGAGGACTCGAACCTCGGATGGGTGGAGCCTCGCGAACCGTGTCAAGGCGCCCCTGAGACCGCGCGGCTACCCCGCGCTGCACGTATTATTAATTATTTATATGACTGAAACCTCTTACTGACGCCGAAACGTCATAAGTATGGCTATCGCTAACGATCGTTGTAGTTTACTATGCGGTGATCTGTAACTCACTACTATTAAACAGATTTACCTAAAACCACGTAATAAATATTTACCGTGAGCAGCGTTTCACTTACTTACTGTAAATCTCAATTTCTTACAACCTTGTTCAGTTAAATTTAATAAGCCGTTTCTTATTACGATAATTCCCAACGTATGTCTTTGATCCTACTAATTCTCTTGCGATCTGTAAATGTTATTTCTTATTGTCTGTGTTCCTTACTTCTTTCTCTTTATCCCTTAAAATAACTTTTAAGTGAATAAAGAAGTTAACACCCTTACCATTTCTTTAATGAAATCTAATTAAATCTCAGTACGGAATTGATCTCTTTGTGTCTAGTTCTTTGCCGGCCGGTGTGGCCGAGAGATTCCAAGCGCTTCAGTCTGGAATCGCGCGACCGCTACGGTCGCAGGTTCGAATCCTGCCTCGGGCATGGACGTGTGTGATGTCCTTAGGTTAGTTAGGTGTAAGTAGTTCTAAGTTCTAAGGGACTGATGACCTCAGATGTTAAGTCCCATCGTGCTCAGAGCCATTTGAACCATTTTTCTAGTTCTTTGACCTGGAATAACTGATTTATCTCTGCAAGACTGGATTGTGACTACTCAGAATCAATGTAGCCCTTGGGGGATTCAATCCTTTCCAATGTAGAATTAGACTCCAAACTCAAAATCCAGTTTAACCTTTCTTTATCCGAATAAAATTAATATGTCACATAGAACTTACATGTGAACGAAAGAGATTCAAAATATCTAAATACCACAAAAATCGGCATAGAAAAGACAAAAACAAAAACACAAATAAAACTCCTATGTGCTGCCACCACTTCTGCAATAACTTGACTGCAACAAGTAAGGCTCATCCACTTCAGGTCCCTAAGTTAAATTTTCCACTCGTCACCTTACTCAGCAATTAAATCGTATTTCATCGAGTGATATTAAGTGGTTCCCCTGATGTACGAAGTCTGTTTTCAAAGATTAGTGTCATGAATTTTACGGGCTACAATAACTGTGCTCTCTTTTATTTAACTCTTGCCGATCCTGGCTCCTTGCATTATGAAACACCAACTGAAACTCAAACTCAATGGTAAATAAAATCATAATTATTGTGCCACCAACTCTGTAGTGCGTACTAAATAAAATATATGCACCACCATAAACCGCTCAACACTCAGCTACCTTGGAGTGGGCGTCCAAAATCAAACACCGCTCAATTACCTTAGAGCGTGTGTGAGTACAACATCCACCAACTTAAACCACAACGAATTCTACAGGAATACCAGGAATACCAGGAATCTCACTCGAAGTCTAGTCCAGTGACTGACTAACACCTTCAAACACCAACTTCTCCAAGTACGGACAACAGTGCCACCGAAATTAGAGCGTAACTTTACAACAGCACGCTAGCCTGTTACTTCCTACAAAACATGAACACTAATAAACTTTATCCACGATATTGTGGCGTCAATTAACCAATTCCCCCACAAATACTATCGTAGCAAAAACCTCTTCAGCCCTACGATCCAAAATAAACTCAAATCAATTAGTTTAGCGTACTTCAGTTTCTCTCGCGGTGAGGCAGATACACTGCTAAATGTGTGTAATAACTCGGTCACACAAAGTTCTGATCGACAACACAGGCCGAATACCAACTCAATAAACCCTCTTGACGATATTCTCACACAATTTATTAGTCGCTATCGCACCTAATTCGCGATCTATTGTCTTTTCCGGTGACTTTTTGACATGATAGTAATCACAGCCTGCAGCTACCAGCTCTAGCGTAGGCTTCCCCAGCAAGACTCAAATCAGAACTGAACTTCTAAATCCCAAAAACCACAGAGGAACCAATTTAGACAATCACTTCACAATTTTATTGCTTTAAACAATTAAATGTAAGTTCTTAGAACGTTTTCGTCTCGTTGAATAGCGGCCATCTCGATGTGATGGTATCTCTGGCGCAAACAGCTTGATGTACGCTGTTGCCGGCGCGAGGAGACTCCTTGCCGCAACTTATCGATCAATCAAGCGCTATCGAAAGCTCCCTTTTCTACAGCATTTGCACACATAGAGATTTTAGTTACAGAACACACATACATTTATAACCATTCATCGCGTATTAAATACTTGCCAACCACTAAGTTAATACGATGAAGCGAATCGAAGTCCGTGACGGCACCCAAAACCTCTTGTCCCGTCACAAGAGTTCACGTCGCGACAGTAGGTAGGCAAAATTTGAAGAGCGTCAGACTTATATTGAATACTGGGGAAGATTGAAAGTGCAATAATTGTCTGCGATAGGTAAGAAACTTAAAAAGTGACGAGAAAATGAATATTAATTAAAGATTTCAGAGAAGAAGCTAGTAATAAGAAGGCATAAGGTAGAGCGTTCAGGTTTAAGTGTTCTATATCCACACTATGAAAACAACTGTGAAGTGAATGGTATAGGGTACTTCTCATTGTACTATTTTTAGAGCTTTTTCCCATTCCATTCACGTATGAAGCACGGGAAGAATAATTGCTAAACGACTAGTCTAATGCTGTCCGCGCGATACGTGGGGGTTGAAGTACGTTCCTATATTCATCACCTAAATTTAATTCATGAAATTTTCTAAGCAGATTTTCACGGGACGGTTGTTTTCTATCTTCAAACGCTTGCCAGTTCAGTTTCTTCAGTATCTTCGTGACGCACAAACCTGTGACTATTCGTGCTGCCCTTCTCTGTATACGGTTCAATGTCCCGTGTGTGCAACTATGTCGGTGCATGAGAAACAGCGTGATGTAATCGAATTTCGAATTCGAGGAGTTCATCCGTACAGGGACCACCTTCTCTTTCTGCATAACAATGCCAGTCAATACATGAGACCTGGGACATCTGCATCAATCAGACGCCTTGGGTTCACTGTCATCGTTCATCCTCCATAGAGTCCCGACTTCGCCCCATCCGATTTTCGTCTGTTACCAGAACTTAAAGGACACCCTCGAGGACTTCACTTTGTTAATGATGAAGTGGTGTAAGCACAGGTGAGGTTGTGACTCCGTCAATAAAATGAAACATTCTACAGTGACGGTATCAGAAATTTGTTTGTCGCCAAGGTGAGAATGTTGAGGAGTAAACATGTAGACATGAAGAATAAACATGTAGAATGTTAATAAAATTTGTTTTATTAAAAAGCTTTACGAGTTTTCACACAAAAATTCGGAGACATTACTTTTCAGCACCCTTCCGTACACCAACAATAAGTTAAGATTCGCGCTAATACACTCACATTGTTGTTATTGTTGTTATGGTCTTCAGTCCGAAGACTGGTTTGATGCAGCTCTCCATGTTAACCTATCCTGTGAAAGTCTCTTCATCTCTGAGTAACTACTGCAAACTACATCCTTCCGAATCTGCTTAGTTTATTTATCTCTTGATCTCCCACTGTGGCTTTTACAATCCACACTTCCCTCCAATACCAAATTGGTGATCGCTTGATGCCTCAGAACGCGCCCTGCCGACCGATCCCTTCTTCTAGTCAAGTGCCACAAATTCCTCTTCTCCCCAATTATATTCAGTATCTCCTCATTAGTTATGTGATCTACCCATCCAATCTTCAACATTCTTCTGGAGCACCACATTTAAAAAGATTTTATTCTCTTCCTGTCTAAACTATTTATCGCCCATGTTTCACTTCCATACATCGCTACATTCCATACAAATACTTTAAAAAATGTCTTCCTGACACTTAAATCTATATTCGATGTGAACAGATTTCTCTTCTTCAGAAACGCTTTTCTCCTTACTTCGATTATGATCAGTTATTTTGCTGCCCAAATAGAAAAACTCATCTAGTACTTTAAATGTCTTATTTCCTAATCTAATTCGCTCAGTATCACATGATTTAATTCGACTACATTCCATTATCCTCGTTTCGCTTTTGTTGATATTCAGCTACTAACCAGCTTTGAAGACACTGTCCATCCCGTTCAACTGCTCTTCCAAGTCCTTTGCTGTCTCTGACAGAACAACAATGGCATCGGCAAATCTCAATGTGTTTATTTCTTCTCTCTTGATTTTAACTCCTACTCCTAATTTTTCCTTTGTTTCCTTTACTGCTTGCTCAATATACAGACTGTATAAAATCAGGGATACACTACAACCGTGTCACACTCCCTTCACAACCACTGTTTCCCTTTCGCGTCTCTCGACTCTTATAACTGCCATCCGGGTTCTGTACAAATTGTAAATAGCCTTTCGCTCCCTATACTTTACCCCTACCACCTTCGGAATTTAAGAGTATTCCAGTCAACATTTTCAAAAACTTTCTCTACTTCTACATGGATAGTTATATGAATTACTCCTAGATTCAAAATGGTTCACAGGTGAGCGACCGCGTATCAGTGTCCAACGGGCACAATATTTCGGGTATCGTCCATGTTTTCATCATCAGGTGTGCTGGTGAACTAACAGGTTAATTTGTTGGCTTCTAAATATAATTTGAAAATCTCCTAATAAAACAAAAATTATGTTAGCCTAGGAAAATCACCGATCGGACCTAAAATCGTAACAAATAACGTAATACTGGAACAGGAGACCCGCTTCCAATGTCTTGGCTATGACACAGGACTAAATTTCGACAATGAAATTGATAACAAGATCTTGAAATTTAAGGCAGTCAATCTGACAATTACAAAACTGTTACAAAAAAGCACGAAAGAGACAAAGATGAGGTTTTACGATGTAATGACAGTACCGCCTATGCTCTATGGATCTCAAATCTGGGTTCCCATACCAAAGGATGTGAGCAGGGTCTACGTTGCGGAAATGAGATTTCTTTTGACCATTAAAGAGTGCACCAGAGAAGATAGTTCAGAAACGAAGACGTTAGGAATGAATTAGAAGCTGAGTCAGTGCGCAAGAAAACAGATCTAAATAGAAACAGATGGTGGGAACACAGAGACAGAATGCTTGAAAGCTGACTTGCAAAACTAATTCTTGACAACAATCCACGAGGGTTCAAATGGTTCAAATGGCTCTGAGCACTATGGGACTTAACATCTATGGTCATCAGTCCCCTAGAACTTAGAACTACTTAAACCTAACTAACCTAAGGACATCACACACAGCCATGCCCGAGGCAGGATTCGAACCTGCGACCGTAGCAGTCGCGCGGTTCCGGACTGAGCGCCTTAACCGCGAGACCACCGCGGCCGGCAATCCACGAGGGGGAAGACGGAATGGAACACAACGGAAGAGTTAGTTGGACTTTGTTGACCGAAACAGGTGAAATCACATAATCCATGAAGGGAGAAGAAGAGTTTCATGGTTGTGAGTTTGATAACCTATACTAATTTCACTCTTAAGATTAGGCACAAATAACATTAGGGAGTCAATATTTTGACATGTAGTGTAAGACTCACTACGTACTTGAAAGGACTTCTGCAACATTTTCGGTTATCAACTCTACACAACATTCTGCAGGGTAACTGCTTTCTGAACTAACTTTCAGCACAATGTATTTGCCATTATCAGACCCTACGTGTCCCAGCGGCCAGCACTGTGGAAGGGTGAGCAGGTGCGCTCGCGCCCGACTCATCACACAAGTAAACACGCCAGCCCCGCTTTGGCAGTTTCCGCTACGTTACTGAGGCAAACAGCGGTCAAAGGTTGTCCACGCGTTTAATTACATCTGATATACACAGCTGAAGCAGCAGACCATCATTACACATTAAAATTTGCGTTGTTTGCCATAAAGCCGAGCTCCATCGTCTGTGTTTCATACATGGTACATGCATGTTGATTGTATTCAAAGGGAGCTGCTGTTTCAGATATCGTGCACCGCTTAATTGAATAATTTTAATGAGCTTGTTACAGTCCCACAAATGACCTCAAAGAAAGGTTTTTACATTGTACATTAGTGTACATCGCATTTAGTGAATCTGAAGTCAGAGGTACAAAAATTATCTCTTGTGAACGATTATTATTTTTTTTTTTCATTGGTAGTATTTTCTGTACTGAGAATATGAGATGTTTGGAAATCCGTTATGTAAAACTTGTATCTTCTTAAACCATTTGAGGTTTAAGAAGAGCCTGCCGGAGTGGCCTTGCGGTTCTAGGCGCTGCAGTCTGGAGCCGAGCGACTGCTACGGTCGCAGGTTCGAATCCTGCCTCGGGCATGGATGTGTCTGATGTCCTTAGGTTAGTTAGGTTTAATTAGTTCTAAGTTCTAGGCGACTGATGACCTCAGAAGTTAAGTCGCATAGTGCTCAGAGCCATTTGAACCATTTGTTTAAGAAGACTTTGAGGAGAATGGAAAGGTTGACTGAAATTTTTTCTACTGTCTAAAAATTAAAATTAACGACAAACTTCAAAGCAATATTTTTTGTACTGTATGTCACATGTTAAATTTGTTTGCCGGGCCTGGATTCAGAAGTTGAACCTTATTCGAGCACTTCTCACGGACATACCCAGAGCTTCTTTTGTTTTCTTTAAACTGGAGTCTGCAGCCATCAGACATCAACTGCAACGCGTCACAGTTCGGTTGACGCTGTCTATTATTTGAATTAAATGCTTTATTTGTCATCTTTTGCCATTTATGACGGACTGGTCATTTTCGAGAGTGATATCATACCATCTTAGTACATGGTTGTATCTGGTCACACATGCAGTCAGTCATAAATGGTTCAAATGGCTCTGAGCACTATGGGACTCTACATCTGAGGTCATCAGTCCCCTAGAACTTAGAATTACTTAAACCTAACTAACCTAAGGACATCACACACATCCATGCCCGAGGCAGGATTCGAACCTGCGACCGTAGAAGTCACGCGTTTCCGGACTGAAGTGCCAAGAACCGCACGGCCACTGCGACCGGCCAGTCATAAATGCAAAAGGAAATGGTGAAGCGTGGCCAAATGCTTTATCGACTCAACTGACCATAGATCGAATTGCGAGAAGTAACAGGTTACTCTGCCCAAGCCGCATCTCCAATCCGTTTTCTTGTATCCCTGTCGGCCTACTCTTTGGTTATACTTTATCCAGGAAAATATCAAAACATTGCCATCTATTAATATATACACTGAAGAGGTAAATAAAATGGTACGCCTGTCTAATATCATGTAAGGCCCCCGCGAGCACGCAGAAGTGCCGCAGCACGACGTGGCATGGACTCGACTAATGTCTGAAGTAGTGCTGGAGGGAACTGACAATATGAATCCTGCAGGGCTGTCCATAAATCCGTAAGAGTACGAGGGGGTGGAGATCTCTTCTGAACAGCTCATTGCAAGATATCCCAGATACGCTCAAGGATATTCATGTGTGGGGAGTTTGATGGGCAGCAGAAGTGTTTAAAATCAGAAGTGTGTTCCTGGAGCCACTCTGTAGTAGTTCTGAACGTGTGGGGTGTCGCATTGTCCTGCTGGAATTGCTTAAGTCTGTCACAATTCACAATGGACATGAATGGATGCAGGCGACCAGACAAGATGCATAGGTACGTGTCACCTGTCAGAGTCATATCTAGACGTATCAGAGGTCCCACATCACTCCAACAGCACATGCCCCACACCATTACCGAGGTTCCACCGGCTTGAACAGTCCCCATCTGGCACGCAGGTACCATGGGTTCATGAGATTGTCTCCATGTACACGTCTATCCACTCCGTACAATTTGAAAAGAGACTCGTCCGACGAGCAACATGGGTCCAATCATCAACAGTCCATTGTCGGTATTGACGGGCCCAGGCTAGGCGTAAAGCTTTGTGTCGTGCTGTCAACAAGAGCACACGAGTTGGTCTCCGACTCCGAAAGCCCATATTAATGATGTTTTGATGAATGGTTCGCACGGTTACACTTGTTGGTGACGCAGCATTGAAATCTCTAGCAGCCGCGCGAGGTAGCCGCGTGGTCTGAGGCGTCTTGTCACGGTCCGCGCTGCTCCCCCGTCGGAGGTTCGAGTCCTCCCTCGGGCATGGGTGTGTGTGTCGTCCTTAAAGTAGGTTAGTTTAAGTTAGATTAAGTAGTGCGTAAGCTTAGGGACCGAGGACATCAGAATTATGGTCCCATAAGACCTCACTACAAATTTCCAACTTCCAAATCTGCAGCAATTTGCAGAAGGGTTGCACTCCTGTCACGTTGAGCGATTTTCTTCAATCTTCCGTTGGTCACGTTATTGTAAGATCTCTTCTCGGCCGCAGCGATATCGGAGATTTTACCAGATTCGTGATATCCGCGGTACCCTCGTGAAATGGTCGTACGGGAAAATCCCCATTTCATTGCTACCTCGTAGGTGCTGTGACTATAAAACCACGTTCAAACTCACTTAAATCTCGATAACCTGCCATTGTAGCAGCAGTAACCGATGTAACAACTGCGCCAGACACTTGTTGTCTTATATAGGCGTTGCCGACCGCAGCGTCGTATTCTGCCTGTTTATATATTTCTGTATTTGAATACGCATGCCTATACATTCTCAAAAAATGGTGTAATGTCCCCACAGCAAATACCCTGTACCACGCACCAATTAATCATTTTCAGTCAAACCATCCACATTCATTCACTTTGGAAAAGTTATCTGATCTGATTTTCTCGTAATATATGCGGCGACAGCTCGTCGACGCCGAAGTATTTTCTAGTGCATGTATTCTTTGAAATAACGGAGATGCATATATGCATTCTCCATGGTTGTTAGAGTTGTAATTAGGACAGCTTCTGGAGTAGCTATTGAGGCATTGACGTGTTTCTGAGAGATACATATTCTGCTTTTCTTCTCGATAAAGCGAGCCAATTAACATTTGTGCCGCTAGCGGTTTGTTTTGAGGAGAAAGAAATTGTGAAAGGAAAATAATTAAGGCGTGGACTCACCGGAGATCTGGACATGTAATGGAGATGGATTTAATACACGATTTCCTCCATAAATAAGGTTTGTGACATTTTTGTTCTGGAGTGAATGAACGAATGAGTTTTTTCTGAATCATTTGTTGATCACGTTGGCCCTGTAATTAGTGGGGAAGTTTCAGCTGTGTCGAAGAGAGCCTGCAATCACTGAGTCTGTGTTAAATCGTCCAAAAAGGCTTCGTACACGTCTGGAATTCGTAATCTTTCGTAAAAGGAACAAATTGTCCAAACGATTCATTCTCCCGACTGACTGCAGTGTTTAACAGTAATAATAAATGTTAAGATCTCTTACAGCAAGCCAGCCGCTGATTACGAAGACGAAGGACTCCACCAAAGATTCTATTTGGCTGATTCTTTTTATCACTATATCACGTAATGAAATCTTATATTAAAAACTATACATAGATAAAGGAGAGAAAGAGAGAGAGAGCGAATGAAAATAGAGATAATACTAAGAATCCTCCATTAGTCTAATTTTTCGCCTGTCTTATCACGGATCAGCCAAGAACTGGGAGGGCCTTACTTTACTGTATAGACTTATGTGTGAAGGTGAAGGGATCTTAAAGACAAAAGATACACGTCTATACAGACAAGACATTACACAGAGATAGCGGCTAGTTGCATTGATCATCGATTCTTAGATTAAAGAGACGGCAACTTATTATCCGAACATTAAAATGTTAAAATGGCTTTAAACATTATGGGACAACATCTGAGGTCCTCAGTCCCCTATACTTAGAACAAATGAAACCTAACTAACCTAAGGAAATCACATACATCCATGCCCGAGGCAGGATTCGAACCTGCGCCCGTAGCAGCAGCAGCGTGGTTCCGGACTCAAGCGCCTAGTACCGCTCGGCCACAGCGGCCGACCATACCAGTATTTTTGTCGCTTCAGTGTGTATTACCATATGCGCATAACACTTGATAGTGACCACGTTTCAAAAATGCCGAGAGATGCGAATAAGACAGTATGTTTGGTCCTTGACACTTGCTCGCTTGCCATCAGCCGGCCGGGGTGGCCAAGCGGTTAAAGGCGCTACAGTCTGGAACCGCGCAACCGCTACGGTCGCAGGTTCGAATCCTGCCTCGGGCATGGATGTGTGTGATGTCCTTAGGTTAGTTAGGTTTAAGTAGTTCTAAGTTCTAGGGGACTGATGACCTTAGAAGTTAAGTCCCATAGTGCTCAGAGCCATTTGAACCATTTTTGAGCTTGCCATCATTAGGCGCGAACTACCAATCCCGGCCCGGCAGTTAGCGAACACTGTCGCTTGAATACTTCAAATAAAATGCGCCGGCACTGTATACTTAAATTACATAACCATTCTATTATTTAGTCCTGTAGAACTGGATTATTTTTCTTCTTTTTTAGCTTGCAAATATGTAACAAGAGTAGTTACTACAGAGCAACAGTTTGCGCTAACTTGTATCGTAGAGCTATTGGTGTTGTCAAAATTTTCGGTAAGCGAAATCTGTTCTGATCCTGAAACACTGCAGAGATTTCTTACCATCTGAATAGAATATTGTAGTTCCCTACAGTATTATGAATTTTCAGCTCCCTCTCTTTGCAGGACTGCTACATTTATCGCAAATTTAAAACTATTTAGTTCTTTTAGTGCCCCTATGCTTAATTCTCCGGCATAAGTGAACTCAACAGCTCCCCCTCAGACGCTCACTCAAGTAATAATACTGTCAAATGTAAATTTACGTAACGAGAAATACAAAGTAGGTTAATAAGTCCATCACATAACATCAGTATTGAATCTGAAGTGTTGTTTATTTTCTTGGATGAACAGCAATAAATGTTACGGTCAGGGTATTCACAAACAGCCTCAGAAAATAAAGTTGTCATAGCTGCACATCGTCGGATATATTCTCCCTTTCGCTAATGATCTTACTTTTGGTTATTAAAAATTTATCGTTAGCCTACAGTTCGCAACGCTATGAAATAATTACCTACATTTTAAACACTTGCCCTTATAACACACACGTTCTGAAACGACAAAATAAATATATGAAATATTCGTTTAATTTCGCTTGCAAGAGTGGCTCTTAATGATTAGCTTTTTTCGACATATAAAGGAAAGAAGCCTTTATACTGAAATATTAACATGAAAGACAACTGACTCAGTATTCAGAACCGATAGGTACCACACTTTACCTTTATTCACACCGTTGTATGCTGTTAATATTTTTATCTGTGCATATGCATGGAATGTTCTCGTACCTGATGAAGATTCAGAATGGCGGCTAATACCTTCGCTGTAGTAGTATCTAGAATGGCGACTTCAGGTTTTTGGATTATGGTTTGAAATTTTGTTGGTGATGCTAATAACTGATAGACCGCTGTAGTTTAGCAGTTTTTGGAAATCAAATATATGTATGACAGCTTATAGTGGGTTTTGCAGAGGAGTTGAACATTCATATGGCACCCAGACGTCGTTTTGAGTAATATGAGATGGCACACCTACTTTGTAATTGAACGAAGGGTACGATCATATAAGGGGCAGTCAAATCAAATGAAGACGTTAAAGAAGAAGGTAAACTATTTATTATTTCAAAAGTAATCGCCATAACAATAACATTTAACACACAGTGGGAGAAGATGGTCAATGCCTTCATCGAAATATGTGTGCAGTTGGCTACGGAACAAAGATTGGACGCAGGCGTGCACCTCTTCCGCTGAAGCAAATCAACGGCCACTGTATATATAAAAGACGTTCCAATCACAGCGTTCTTCCTCTGAATACCCGCAGTATACCATGCGCACATAGTTAATCAATTGCACCACTTTTTCTTTTTAACCTCTACCACTCGACTCCGAAAGTCTGCGCTCTCTTTGCTCACCTCCCACAGCAATAATTAATTGCTATCCTCCCCTAATTTAACTTTTTCTGCCTCTCGTGCATTATGTGTCCAACAAACCAACAGATAACTCACTTCTCCCAGAACACACCGTCCTTCAGATGTGATTATCTCTCCGTTCTCTGAGTTTTTGTAGATACTAAATGGTTCAAATGTCTCTGAGCACTATGGGACTTAACATCTGAGGTCATCGGTCCCCTAGAACTTAGAACTATTTAAACCTAACTAACCTAAGGACATCACACACATCCATGCCCGAGGCAGGATTCGAACCTGCATCCGTAGCAGTCGCGCGATTCCGGACTGTAGCGCCTAGAACCGCTCGGCCACCGAGGCCGGCAGATACTAAATCCCCTGGACGTATTACTCATATGACATTTTATATAAAAACGTTTCCTACGTAAATTTGCATACGTTACATAACGTAAGTGGCATTCCTGAAAGAAAAGGACAAAATAAATTACCAGAGACAATTCCGATAAAAATTCACTGAAGCGGCTACGCATGTGTAGCAACAGGAACGTCTACTTGCTACGAAAATCTGCGTGAAAAAGATTTTAACTTATAGTAAATAACATCCATAGCGAAAGAAAATACTTACCATTTGAAGGGACACTGCAACGGCTTCAAAATAGGATTTCGTTTTGAAATGAAAAACATTTTCTAAGGGAACCTGGTTGTAGGGGACCGCAAATACGATGATGAGGTAATTCAGTTAAATTGAAAAAGTGCAGGAACGTTATTGCTTTTTATATATCGGCCCGAACAGCGCGTTTCGAAGTGGAATATATTTCGCAGATAGGTTCAAAAGTGCACTGGGAATCTTCATAGCGAGCGTCTAATAATCATTTATATATTCTTGGAACAGTGTTTCCCAGCCTAGGGGTAAATATCCCCCGAGGGATAAATAAAATTTCCTGAGGGGTAAAAACTAAACGATTCGATTCCGTTCAGTCACGAAACTAAATTATTTTCAAACATCATTACTATTATAACAATTTTGTGAGACTCTAATGCTGATTATACGAGGGTTGAATGAAAAGTAATGCCTCCACCTTCGTTAATTGGATTTGTATGGGAATATTTTAATAAATCAAACGCAGAAATAATCCTTAGAATGTGGTCTTTAATTACCAATATTCACTTTTCCACATAATCACCAGCCAATTGGATACATTTCTGCCAACAATGAACAAAATTTCTAAAGCCGTCACGAAGAAGTAGACACTCTGTTTCCGCAACCACAGTCTCACAGTTCTCTCAACGTCTTTATCAGAAGGATAATGATGTCCCGGCAGATCGTCTTTCATTACCGGGAACAGATGGAAGTCAGACGGCGCTAAATCTGGACTGTATGGAGGATGCCGTACGGTGGTGAGATTCAGTCTCTGAAGTTCTGCTGTGGTGGCACGTGAAGTGTGAGGTTTGGCATTGTCATGCTGCAGGAAAACATTTCCCTTTTCCTTTCGGACCCTTGCTAGCCGTCGTTTCAGAGTTTGCAGCGTTGTGATGTAACGCTCTGAATTTATTGTTGTTCCACGATCAAGGAAATCAATGTGGGTAACACCATCTGCGTCCCAGAACACTGTGGCCATGATTTTTCCAGCTGAGGGCTGCGTCTTGAATTTCTTTTTCTGGGGCGAGTCTTTGTGTCGATATTCCATAGACTGATGTCTCGTCTTCGGATCGTAATGGTGTACCCACGTTTCCTGCCACACTTGAATGGAGAAAGGCGTCACCTTCATTCTCGTAACGCGAGAGGAGTTCTGGGCAAATTTCAAGTCTGTGCGCTTTCATTTCAGGAGTCAGCATCCGGGGTGCCCATCGTGCACAGATCTTCCGATAGCCAAGCAAAGTAATAATGTGACCCACACGTTCTTGTGAAATGTCGATTGTGCTTGCAGTTTCTCTAAGAGTGATACGACGATTGTCCTGAATCAACCTGTCAAAATTTTGCTTGTGGAACTCGGTGGTTGCTGTCACAGGACGTCCAACTCTTTGTTTGTCACTCACGTCAGATGTTCCCGCCTCAACATCTTTAAACTTACTCGCTCAACGACGCACAGTACTCACATAAACACAATCACCATAAACTGCTTTCATTCTCTGATGAATCTCCTTTGGGGTGAAACCCTGTGCTGTCAAGAATTCAATGACTGCACGTTGCTTAAATTGCATTGACCGACCGTCTGCGCAGGGTTCCATACTTTACACTGTAACAACACAACCGTTCAATGCCAAGGGTTCCCGCCAACTGGAGCTGTAGAGAAGAGGCTACGGAACATGCCAGTACCTGCCGCATACCAATGCTGCCAGCTGTTGAGGAGTTACGAATGTGGAGGCATTACTTTTCAGTTAACCCTCGTATAAGTTTCCAATAATTACTTCTTCTTCATTATTAGGTGGAGGTTGCAGGTTCCTCACATAGTCCACCCACTACAAACCTACGTTGTGCTTTGTCCCGTACATTGCTGATGATAAAAGTGAGACATTTACGCAGCAAATGCTAAATATCTCGAGAAAATGCCTTCTCCAGGTTGTAGATAGTATCTGCAGTAGTCCAGAAATTGCTTCATTAATCGCTTCGAAACGGATAAATGAATTACTGGACAGCACGGTACAGCGGTACCTACGTAAGGGCTACTGTAGTGCTGCGCACAGTATTATTAGTATTATTGGTGGCACAAATCATTAACAGTCTTCCAACTTCTGTCAGTTCAGTGGTAATGAGTGCTGCAGTCAAGTGATTTACGAGCAATAAGTATAGTGCACACATTTTGACTTGGTTGATTTTAAGTAGGGTTGCAGTGTGCAGGTGAAGCAAGTGCCGCAATGGAGAGAAGTAATGCAGAGGGAATATGTTTTGTAACTGGTGTCCACTTTTCTTATCTGTGGAGGAGTTGTGGGTAGCATTTGCGATACATCACGAATTCCTTCCTCATTCATTTTAAAACAAACACACATATAAAATAAATATTATTCATCTTCCATCGTTTTTAAAAATAAAAGTGCTCCAAGAAAAGTCTTTCATTCATACAGTTTAGTTATGTACTAAAGTCGGAGAAAATGTTGGGGAAGGGGGAAGGGGGGGGGGCACAGATGGCAGGAGAGGGGAGAAGGCGCGGTTACTAGCTAACGTCTGATAGCACTCAGTGGTAATGGTGTAAGAAAGGTTGGCAACCACTGCCTTAGACGCTTCCTTAGACGCTTGGTATGAAAGCTGCAGCGTTTCGCGAACATAAAATGACATCGCCTCATACAAGGTGTAAAAAAACTACATACACAAATTTTTAGAATGTTAGAGGAGATAAAGATAAACGGCATTTTATGTGACAAAAATGTTATAGTTGTATCGTTTCCCAGCTGGCGGTCCTTCAAGGATTCGACACTGGAGTTTTCTCATGCCAAAGTTCAGAGTCGTTTTGACAGCTTCGTAAGTAATACTTCAGCATGGCAATCTGATTTGCAACACAGGTACATTTTACTGTTAGAAATAATAAATTTCCATTGTTGCTAACGCAACGTCCCTGGATAAGTAATTAAGTTACAATTATTTGTACCACGTTGCGTTTACATGGAAGATCTCCCGATCTCACTCCTATGGATTACACTTTGTAGGGAGGAGATGAAGTGTTTGGTAAAAGAGAGAGCAGTACACGTTCCAGAAGGACTGGTCACCCGTTTTGTTAAAGCTGCAACCATTATTCGTGAAAGACCTGGCTGTTCTGAGCGTGTTAGACAATCTTTAGCAGGCAGAGGCCAGTTGTGCATTAATTTAGACGGGCATTTTCAACAACAGCTACGAAACAGTACACATCACACGACAGTTTGAACACTGTCTCTAAAGACCACTAGCGTTAAATCTTTCAATGAGCACTAGCGGGGAAACGATGCATTTATGACATTTTTGTCATATAAAAAAATGTTTCATTCTATCTATATCTAAATGGAGACATCGCAAATCACACTTCAGTGCTTGGCATCATAGAACCACCTTCACGATAATCCTCTATTGATCCGATCTCGAACAGTGCGCAGAAAAAGCGAACAACTCATCTTTCTCTGTGAGCTCTGATTTCAATGATTTTATGATGATGATCGTTTCTCCATATGGAGGTCGGCATCAAAAAAATATATTCGTATTCGAAGGAGAAAGTTGGTCATAGAAATTTTGTGAGAATATTCCGCCGCAACGAAAAACGCCTTTGTTTTAATGATGTAGGCTGCAAATCCTGTATTTCAGTGACACTCTTCCCCCTATTTCATAATAGTAAAAAACGTGTTGCTCTTCTTTGAACTGTCTCGATGTACTCCGTTAATCCTGTCTGGTGAGGATCCCACACAACGTAACAGTGTGGGCAGAAGACGGGAAAGCGTAGTGTGGACAGCCTTTTTAGTAGATCTGTTGCATTTCCTAAGAGCGCTGCCAATAAAACACAGTTGTTCGTAATTGTAATTTCTAGATATTTAGTTGAATTTACGGCCTTTAGTTTTGACTGATTTATCGTGTAACTGAAGTACAACGGGTTTCTTTTGGCACTCATGGGTCATACCCCACACTTTTCGCTATCCAGGAACAACTGCCAATTTTCGCACCATTCAGATATCTTTCCTAAGTCGTTTTGCAATTTGTTTTGATCTTCTGATGACTGTATTAGTCTATAAACGACAGCGTCATATGCAAACAGCCTAAGACGGCTCAATTTGTCTCCCAAATTGTTTATATAGATAAGGAACAGCAAAGCACCTATAACACTACCTTCGGGAACACCAGAAATCACTTTTGTTTTACTCGATGACTTTCCGTCATTTTCTACGAACTGTGACCTCACTGACAGGAAATCACAAATTCAGTCATATAGGCCTAAGAGACGATGTTACGTAAGCACGCAATTTCACTACAAGCCGCTTGTGTGGCACAGTGTCTTTGCCTTCCGGAAATCCAGAAGTACGGAATAGATCTGAAATCTCTTGTCAATAGCACTTAACATTTCATGCGAATAAAGAGCTAGTTGTGTTTCACGAGAACGATGTTTTCTAAACACATGTTGACTGTGTGTCATTAGACTGTTTTCTTCGAGCTATTTCATAATGTTCGAAGACAATATATGTTCACAAATCCTGCTGTATATCAACGTTAATGATATAGGTCTATAATTAAGTGGAATACTCCTACCATCTTTCTCGAATATTGGTGTGACCTGTGCAACTTTCCAAACTGTGGGCGCGAATCTTTAGCCGAGCGAATGGTTGTATAAGACTGTAAAGTATGGAGCTATTGTATCAGCATACTTTGAAAGGAACCTAATTGGTACACAGCCTGGACCGGAAGACTTGCTTTTATTAATTGATTTAAGATGATTCACTGTTCCAAGGATATAGACTTCTAAGTTACCCATGTTGGCAGCTGATCTTGATTCGAATTCTGGAATATTTACGTCGTATTCTTTGGTGAAGGAATTTCGGAAGGCTGTGTTTAGTAACTTTGCTTTGGAAGCACTGTCATCGATAGTATTTCCATTGCCACGGCACAGAAAAGGCATTGATTGTTTCATGCCGCTAACATACTTCACATACGACCAGAATCTCTTTGGATTTTCTGCCAGGTTTCAAGACAAAGTTTCGTAGTGGAAACTATTATAAGCATCTCGCGTTGATGCCCGCGCTAAATTTCGAAATTCTGTAAAAGATCGCCAGTCTTTGAGATTTTGCGTTCGTTTAATTTTGACGTGCTTTCTTTCGTTGTTTCTGCAACAGTGTTCTGAGCCGTTTTGTGTGCCAAGGAGTATCAGCTCCGTCGTTTCCCGATTTATTTGGCATAAATCTCTCAATTTCTGTCGGTACTATTTCGTAGAGTTTAAGCCACATCTGGTATGCACTTACATTGTTCTCCTCTAAACACTTTAAAGTTTTTATACGTTGAATATTTGCATACTGACATATGCGACAAAGACATCTTCTGTTAAGAAATACACAGCTTAGTAATGGCTGCTATAGCGCTGTTGCATAGGGTAATAATTGCTGCTAAGAGTGTGAGCAAGCATAGACAAAATACGAGGTCGAAGTGAAAACTAATGCCTCCGAATGTTTTATTCAAAAACTCTTAAAGATGCTTAAATAAAGCAATCGTTATCAACATTCTACAGCTCTGTTGTTCATGATTGCAACACTTGCAGCCCTGTGCCGCTGGAGCGCTCCGAATTGTAGCGTGTAGCATGGCGGAGTGTCAGATAACTATTTCGGTGCGTAACTAACAGCGTGATGCAACAGAGTTTCCAATTCAAAGAGTTCGTCCACTCATAGAGCACACTCTCCTTACTAGACCACACACAAGCGCTGCGACATCTGTAACAGTCCAACGCCTTGGGTTTCTCTGTTATCAATTATACTCCGTTACAGTCCCCCAACTGGCTCCATCCCATTTTTATCTGTTCCCAGAACTTAAAGAACACCTTCGAGAACTTCACTTTGATAGTATTGAAGTGGTGCAAGCAGAGGTGAGGCTTTGACTCAGTCAACAGTCAATCTCTCTTCAGTGACGGTATCAACAAACCGGTCTCTCGTTGGCAGAAATGTGTTCGTCGTCAGGATGACTATGTTGAGAAATAAGTATGCAGACATGAAGAATAAAAATACAGAATGTTGGTAAGTTTAAGAGTCTTTACATAAAATGTCGGAGGGACTACTTTTTAGCACGTTGTGGTAGTAACTGCCCGAAGTGTTTGGGCGTATACGGATATCGATAACATGTGCATACACAATGCGCGTTGTTATTAGACGACTGTGTTAATTCAAATACGAAAATTGTTTGCATAATATGAAGGGCTTATTTCAATAGTGGTACAAGTCCATTTTTGTTCATTTTGAGATACAGAGTCCTAAAGTTAAATGAGCGCTGAAAATTCTGCAGATGAGATACCAGAAATATTCAAGCATATGGCTTCTTGCTAGAGATGAACCTTTCTTCCTGTTTGTTTGGATCATTAATTTCAGAAGCATTATAGGCAGAAAAGTGGAGGCAATGGACTTGTGTCACTATTGAAATAAGCCCTTCATATAAGGTATGGCACTGAAGACTAAAACAGCACGTTGTCGAGGCAACTTGAAGTATATGTAGTGAACTGCTAATTGAAATTATAGTTCCGTATTACTAGTATTCTGTTCCTCCATTCCTATACTCACTCACTATAGGCGTCATTCTGTATGCAATACCATGAAGGCGATATGGAAAAATGGTTAAATTTGCGTGAAACATACTATGTGCTTGGATATACAAATGTTTGACCTTTCGGGACAAGCGAACAAAGACAGTTGAGAAATGGCATGTTTATACAAAGAAAGATTACGCAGCACCTTTATAGCATTTGAACTTTCGTTGTTTATGAGAAGATTTCGTTTTTCCTCAGTCGAGAAGGACAAACGCCTACCAACAACGACCAGCAATTCGAAGAGACAGAATCTTAGAATCTTCAGTAGAGACATATTCAACACCATACGGTATACAATGGCGCCCATGCGACTAGCACCCGAGACTAAAGGCATCTCGTGCACTTGGCCATGAAGGTTTGTACAGCGACATCACGTTCTTTGAGTCAGGCTTGTTTGCAGAAAGGCAGATGACCGCAGGGACTGTGAGATGACCGTAAGTACGGCGACTTCTGTTGTGGCTTTTCTCGACGCCGCAGCACGGTGTTACCACGTCAGGCCGGTCCCAATTGTGCGTAAATCTCGATGATCATATTTTTGTGTAGAGGCTCCGAGTAGAATGAACGTTGGCTAACTGTATTACGAAATACTAGAAAATTCGAGTCACCTATAGTGTTGGTCAGAGATTACGAAACCATGCAGAGGAATCGATTGTGCGAAATATGAATCCTTCCCAATACTGCCATGACTCGCTGGTCTCTAAAAAATAATTTCAAATTAATTACGGCCACTGTAAAATGCATAACTCATTTTTAGTTTCTAAAAAAGTGCAGTCGTTAATTCAAAGATTTCTATATGCTTTTGCAGTACGGTAATAAAAACGATTTAAGTGTTAAAGTACGAAATCGTGTACCACGTTCTTATTGCCGTCCTTACAATAGAGAAAATATGCAAACTGAGAAGTGACAGCCATTATTGAGAGTTCAGAATAAATTCAGGAATAACATTATATAATCGAATGAGATTTTATCTCCAGTGGCAGTTGGATGAGACTGGAATTCAAGGCCCGTATTAAATACGGCAAGCGAAGAGACTGCTGCTCTGTCCATTAGTTCAAAGATTACCTTTTATCGGAATAATATTTAAAAGAATTAAATTCCTGATTAGTCGAGTGCCATCAAACAGGGCAGGCGATAGTAGTATCCATTCTTTCGTCTGTAATAACTAGATGCTGTCACCTCTGCCTGGAAAAGCTGATGAAATGGACAGCAGCCGTTTCATTTAGGATCTGTGGCTGTGCTTGGTTTCAATATCTGTGTGCCGTTATCTTCAAGAAGACAACGCAAGTCGCATGTTGTGCGAGCTATTCTGATCTACCACGATACGGAGAGCGTGTTTTAACGTTGCAGAACATTTGCCAGCTTTCTCATACGTTGAAAACATCTAGACGCAGATCGTCAACATTCGCCAGCCGCTGCGACTGATGAAAACGGTGGCACTAATTGAAGCAGGATGGAATGACCTATCTTCTAAGCTATAATCTCTCTTCTAAGCTCAGTTCGGCGCGATATTTAGCTGGATTAGCACCATTTCAACGTAAGAGGTGGTACACCTGTGCACTGAACTTCGTACCCACTATAACCCGAAGCAACCTACAAGTTTAATCATGTATTCTTCCTTTTTATCTTTACTACTGCATAAAGGCAAGTCGCTTTTCAATGTTGTTACCAAAAATGTCGATTTACTTCACATTTTCACGCGATACTCTAATGAAAATTCGGACAGATATGGGCCACAGACTTTTAATATGTATATAGTATAAAAATATATATGTAATATACAAAGGGGAAATGTTGTTACCAAAAATCTCCGAGAGGTCTTGGCCAAAGTACTTGAAATTCTCTAATGGACTAAAGGACTGACATAGGATATATATATATATATATATATATATATATATATATATATATAAAGGGGGGACACTCCACTCCTTTTTACATCAGCAAAAACATCCTGTCAGTGCATTCGCATCACTAGAATAAATTACTGGGGGTAGGAGTGGGCCCTTATTCTATGACAGAGCACATCGGTGCTTAGCTGTACAAAATTGGTTTATTTTTTGTATTGTTGTCAATGAAGCACACTGGTTTATATAGATTGTGACATGAAAATTTCAGAACAATTGTCAAGATACCGTATTACATCCTCAATGGCAGAAATAACACTGAACACAACAATATCAAATTTAAATACAACGTTCTCTATAAGTTTTTTCTTACATCTAAACAGTGAAGCACTGTCTGAATTGGCCAATATTCCATCAAATCATCCGATTCCAGATTCTAAGTTCGGTGCTATTGAGGATGACAGTCAAGTCTACAGATGGTCGGTTTTTGTGAAAAGATATGCAAAAGATTTCTCAAAGTTGCTCGTGTTCACAGTGCACGCACACTGGTGACCCAATAATTTTACGCCTCTGCCAACGACATTTAGCTTTATCTGCGACGTGTTGTCGTCTGCATGGCTGCTCTCGCCCTCTGAAAATCCTATTAAAAACTAATCAAAATCTTTAGTTATTTTATCAGCTAAAATTGCCTTATGTTTCTCATTAGGCGAGAAAACATACACTCGTCCCTAGTCTGGAAAATATGTGACATATACGTGTGTAGGTGGAGCAACATGTATACTTCAATGCCCTCTCAGTTCTCGCAAGAACAATTAACTATATGGCTTTTTCGTTTCCCCGCTATCGGAGCTCAATAACTCTTAAGCTAATTTCTAGCTGAATGTCAGCCAAAGTGAACACAGTGTTCACACAAAATTCCTCTTTCGGCGTCGTCCAGAGCGTGATGCGCTTTGTTCTACACTGGACGCTGGTTCGGAGGAGAGTCTTTCGTAGCAAACTTCGCCTCCCCCTCCCTCCCCCCCCCCCTCCCCGCGTGATTTCGTGCTTCGCATCACGGCCTTTTTAGACCAATGGGAGCATTCCTTTCATCTCATTGAAAGTTCCCCTGCCAATGTCAAAGAGTGTACCTTCAATCTGCGCCATAATATCGCCACTTCTACTCCTTCTGAGTTTATTTCAGCCAGTCAGACATTTTGTGCCCCCTCCTGACGCCTAAAAGTTGCACGCATACATCATGAGAACACGACGGATCTTTCACGTGATCAGTAAATGATACTCTCTTTTAACTGTGTCTCAGCCTGTTCGTATCCATGTGGAAATTCCCCAACGCAATTTTTTAAAGAATTTGTCTATCGCAGGCAGCGCTGGACCGTCACCTGCTACCCTGTATGTGTCGCCTGGTGCATTCGTTGTGTCCCTCGCTGCGGGTCACTGACCCCCTGTTGAAAGCCTTTCGTTGTGTGCAGGCCGTGCTGCGCAACCCGAGTCTGTCCCAAAGTGTCTCTTCCAGCAGCTTTCTTCACCGTTTGCTCATTGACATGCAGGATTTGGGTTCGGTGTGTTAATACTGTCTAATGTAATGTCATACCTCTTTGCATTACATACCGTACATTTTGATAGACAAATCTGCTCACTATCACTGAAGTATGTCATGTGGCATACCCACCTACTCGTTACGACGTATAAAATTGCATGCAACGTGCGAAATTAACATTCATTCAAGCTGCCACCTTACGCATGATTAACAAACTTCCAAAAGGATGTAGGATATATAGCTTTCTAAACAACTATGTCAGGTTTACTGTTAAAAGTGACTGGGTGAAAGAAAATGTTGTGTTGTGCAGTGAAAATGTGCGGTTTTGATTTCTTCCTCGCAGTCGGTTTCAACTACCATAGGAGGGCATGTAAACCATTACACAAATTGTTTCCTCCTATGTGTTATACGAGGGGGGACCCTAAAGAAACCGGACTCCGAGGGCGCTGCCGCTCGTAGACGTCGTGCAGGGTTCTCACGCTAGATGGTGTTAGTAGAGACCTTCATGAAACAGCCGTGCAGACGGCGTCAGTGTAGAGCTGAACGTGCAAGTGTGGTATTGTGTTTCTCTGACTGTTGGCGGGTTACCTCTGCGAAGTTGTTATGGCAACTTTAAAAGAACAAAGTGTGTGTGTGAAATTTTGTTTCCTGCTTAAAAAAAACTGCAACGGAGACACACCACATGCTTCAGGAAGCTTTTCAGGAGGACGCTATGAGCCTACACAGCTTTTCGAGTGGTTTGGGCGCTTTAAACGTGGTGAGATGTGTGTTGAAGACCAAGCTCGTTCTGGACGCCCTTCATCATCGCGAAATGAGGAGAACATTGAAAAGGTCCGCCAAAAGATCAACGAGGATCGTCGCCAAACGATCGACCAAATTTCAGCATAGACAGGAATCAGCTGGAGCTCGTGCCAGCGGATTTTGAGTGAGGACTTGCACATGAGACGTGTTGCTGCTAAATTTGTTCCGCGCCTTCTCACACAGGAGCAAAAAACCATCCGCATGAATGTGTGCCAGGACTTGAAAACAGAGATTGCACGCGATCCAAACTTCTTGAACAAAGTCATTACAGGGAAAGAGAGTTTGTGTTACGGGTATGACCCAGAAACCAGGCAAGCGTCAAGCCAGTGGAGGACTCCCAACTCTCCCAGACCAAAAAAAGCGAGGCAAGTGAGGTCTAATGTGAAGACGATGATCACTGTCTTTTTTGATGTTCGTGGAATTGTGCATCGGGAATTCGTACCCCCTGGCCAGACTGTTAACCAGCACTTCTACTTGGATGTTTTAAGGCGTCTGCGAGAGGATGTGAGGAGGAAACGCCCGGAACTTTGGCGATCAGGGGACTGGTTTCTGCATCACGACAACGCTCCAGCACACACGGCCTTACGAGTGACCCACTATTTGGCATCTCAGAGGTGGTCTGTGGTTCCCCACTCTCCGTATTCGCCGGACCTAGCCCCGTGCGACTTTTTCTATTTCCACGAATGAAAAAAGCGCTAAAAGGGGAGCGTTATGACGATGTGGAGGCGGTAAAAACAGCTTCGCAAAGGGCACTGGACAATATCAAACTTGAAGAGTTCCAAACATGCTTCCAACAGTGGGAAAAGAGACTTGACAAGTGCATCGCATGTAATGGAGAGTATTTTGAAGGTGATTGAAGTAATTTTGTAAAAAGATTCATCAATAATTTTTTTATGACAACAATCCGGTTTCTTTTGGGTCCCCCCTCGTTTATACACATTTCCAAATAAAATCTACTGTTTTGGTTTCTTCCTTTCCGTCGGTTTTACAGAAAATAGATAAACTGCATAAATTGATTAGAATACTACTACGGAATCTGAATGGTCCGGAACTTTGGAATCCTAGGAAAGCACAGATCACAACCATGTGAAATACTGTAATTGCAGCTGGTGTTCTCAGAGGTCCATCAGCTGGAGAGATGTCTCTTATACCACAAATACTAAAGATACCATCAGATTTACCCATTCATCTTAAGTTATTTCAGTTCCCCGTCAAGGTTTCATTTTACCTATTCATCTTCAGCTATTTCAATTCCAAATCAAGGCTTCATTTGAAATGAGAATGAATAAGACTCAGGGTCAGAGAGCTGGAGGGGGTGGGGGCAGGCAGGAAATGGAGGTGGAAAGGAGCAGGAGGAGATGGACATCAGAGGAGGGAGTAGGAGATGCACAGGGAGAGGAGGGGAGGAGGAGAAGATGGACAGAGACAGGGAGGAGCAGGAATAGGGCAGCGGGATGAGGCGGAAGGCGTTTAGGATGTATTTCCGATTGTGTTACATATTTAGCAATTCTGAAGCACCGCCTGGGTCACTATTACTGTATATGCACGATAAGTAAAATTTTGTTGTTCACTTGTCTTCGTGGTGGCTGTGTATACGCCAGCCTCATGTTTCTCGAGTAGGTTGTTTGTCGGTGACAAGTGGTGCGAAACGTAACCCCTGCAAAGTGTCAGAATCTGTTAGCTCCCCTCATTTTTGCTGCAAATTATAAAGCCCTGCCGCTGCGTCCAGTGATTTCAGAGTGGCAGCACTTATTGTCGTATTCATAAAGGGACTGGAGAGCGGTCCTTACACGTCCCAACATGAAACGCAGTTTATTTGGCGTAAAAAAACCGTGCCGCTTACTTTAATCAAAAATTCCCTTTGACAGAAGAGTTTTGCAAAGCCTCGGTGGCAGATATGAACAAGCGTCTTCCTCTATTTTAAACATTTATTAATTCTTCAACTCACGTCAAGTTGACACAGTACTCAGTTGCACTCAAAAGTCTGTCATTTTAGTGAAAAATATATTTAAGGTGATATCCGTACTGAAAATGACTTCCAAAAACAACGAGCATTTTCGTTTTATCATCGTCATTACACTTGTGGTATTTTCGTGTCTTACCATGACAGCAAAATTGTTTCTTTTTGTATATCTTTTTACCATTCACAAATGAAAATTACACAGAATGTAATCACCACCTTCGTGCTTGTTGTAGTATTTTCCCAGTAATATCCCTCGTTCGTTGCAGCATTAACCCGGTTTTGAGCAACGCATAAATTTCGCGCATGAAAGATCACTGCCTATGTTCCTCGCTAATTACTACACAGATTTTTACAGTTCCTCATTATCTTCATACGAAAGACGACCTTAAGTACGGACATCGTAGGTTAGGGCTGACTTTGACCTGAGTATCAATTTTAAATACAATTTAATATAACCCACCAGATTTATTATTCTTCCCATTACTTGTATCGGAAGATTACGCCTCCATTAAAGACGGATTTACGTCTCAATTGCTGACCACCGTAAGTTTTAGTTAGTGAGTCGAACAACGCTACCTTTATGACAAATGGAGCACCACTTTGAATCGACATTCTGGTGTTTCAAATGCCTGGTGTGCGAACTTCGTGACTTTTCGTACAAAGGCACGAGCATATTAAATGGATGAACTCGGTGAAGACGTACCTGAAGTTTCTTCGAGGTCCCGATGTACCGCGCAGAGGTGATTGCTTCCCTCCTCTTCAAATATCATCCCAAAAGACACTTGTTATCATTTTCCCTTTTAATCGTATAATTTGGAATTTTCATTTCTTTGGAGACATTGTCTGATTCCATTCCATCAACTAACTTTTTGATAATGGTTCGAAGAATATGAGCCTGTAAGTTGTGTCCAGGGCACAGACGGGGCTAGAAGGGTGGTAAACGTGAGACAAGAATCTATTCTGCCAAGTTTAAGGAAATACCACGATGGTCGTCGTAAAGCATGAAGTCGAGAAATAAAATAAGAAATAACTGCGTACTTATCACATTCATTGGTCTTGCTTCTCGTACAGTTAGTAAGAAATGTTGATAACTGTACAATTAATCAAAACAGTGGAGACCATTTATCGATACGTTCAGACGTACACTATTAGGTTGCATCAATTTACTTGACGAAACCTGAGGGAGCGTGCAGTGTGCGTACTTTCGCAGCAGACGCCAGACGTAGAGTCCACTCGCGCTTTTCTGCGCGATACCCCGACTCATTGTCGTGCCCACTGGCAAATACACGTGCCTGATATTATTCAAAAAAGTGTATGTGGTTCCAACAAGGCATAAAAACCTCGCAACCTCGCAGAGCACATATCATTCTCTGTGAACACTGGTGACAATATCCCCTCGGCGATGGAGAATTAGCGACATAAGTTGCTGGGCTGTCGCCACGAGTGATGCCAATCTGGCTTTCACACTGAACATTAAGGAATTCAGTCTTTATCTAGAATGAATTCGGAATTCGAGCACTAAACTGCTACTTATTGTCGACGGAAGGGGCTATTATTTCCAGGCACTGGAAGATTACAGCATCACCACCAAAGAGTAATTTATTACCGTATTATTGACGTTTACCAATTGAAAAAGTAGGAAGGATTACTTCTGGACTTCCTGCTTGAAAAAGCACAGGAATTATGAGTGCGATGAAATTTGTACGGTGTGACTGGTTTATCCGTACCCGTCACTGTTCATGAGGTTTCTTCGAGAGGTAGGGAGCAGTAATACCTAGCTTTGACAGTTCGTGTGCTTCCATCAGAGAAAATACGATGGAGAGACGTTGCAAAGACGTTTCTCACGGTATGCAAGACAGTTATACAGCGAAGTGTAGAGATCGATCCAAATAGTGAGTTAATTAAACTGTTAGACTGGGCACGCGATAATCTTTACAGTTTCCTGGACACGCGACGCGTGACTGGCAGCAGTTGGCTGTATCAAGACATTTGTGTTAACAGTTCCAGGATACATGGAGCCAGATGGTATCTGCAACGAGAACTCTAGGAGTGGACTGCTTACGATTACGCTGTAGTGCCTGAGACCGAACTACTACTTGATAATAAGAAAATATGTGGTAGTGTTACGATTAAAGATGACCTGACAGCCATACGGAGAGGAGATGTGTCACGTGTGAGTGACGTGTCCGCCTCGGAACTTTTATACACAGTTGCACTTGCTGCTTTTCAGCTATCAGAAGAAGCATAACTACAGTACCGTCTGCAGCTAATTGTGTTTGTTCAACAAACAGTGAAGTCTCAATTTATTAAAATTTTGAGACTGTTAATTGATAGTTTCATGTATGTCACTTAGTGTCCTATAGGACAAGAAATCATTAACAGTTTGAGGACGGTAATGAAGCGATGGACGTAGAACTTGAAGCGGCAGGAGCACATTATGGGATAGGAAATATATGGACGTAGTCACACTAAACATACTCTTGTGTATAGGAAACTGAACGAAGCAATACTGTGCAATATATGAGAATGCTGTTTTTACAGCAGAATTTCGGTTTTACGGCTCTTTGTTTCTATCACTTTTTATGTACGTTTTTATATACATGCACAAAGTATAACTGCTAAAAATGACCGGAAATAGATGATAATAATAATAATAATAATAACAATACGTAATAACAATACTGGAACTTATTATTACCAAATACTATTACCGTGCACAACACATAAACATGTAAAAGACAAAGTGTATTATACAGAGAATTGGGTTGAAATGGGTGCTTCTTTCTGTTAGTGATCCTGTTAGATTTCCGTAAACGTAATGTGAATAGTAAATGTTTAATGAAGGCAGTTATAGTTACTAAGTGACTGGTCAGTTAGTATAGAGAGTGGATAATGAGATAAATATGTATAGTTTGTTACTTTACATCATATCTTGTGTGTTGTTAAACTTCTCCATCTGGAATAAGAGCACGATAAGAGAGATAGCCAAGAAGTTTTAATTATCACTGTGATAAAATATGTACATTACATGATTTTTTTGTTTTCAAATATATGAGGTTCATTCAAATGAAAGCTTTGCCGTAGACTAAGGTGGCACCACGCAACTGCGGGTATCGTGGCGCCTTCTATTGGTAGAGAGACTGACGCGTTGATGTTGCATAGCGCCAGTGTGGATTCACGCCGAAGAGAAAGTGGTCATACAAGTTATCAACTACCGAACATGCAGCTGATTAAGCAGGAACAACGAGGAGTGATTCGATTTTTGGCGGCGGATGGAGTTGGAGGCCGTGAAATCTATCGACGGAAGACGGCTGCGTACGGTGAGTACAGTCCGAGCCGTTCAAGTGTTGTGGAATGTCGCAAACCATTCTTTGAGGGGCGCGAGTCACTGGAAGACGATGCTCGTCCTGGAGAGGCTCATAGTGTCATCACACCGGAAGTGGTTGCGGAAGTGAAATGCTTTAGTCTTGGACAACCGCTGAATAACCGTGGACGTTATCCTCCTGGATGATAGTGCCCGCCCACGCACGGCCAATGCAGGGAAGACGACATTGCAGCAGTTTCGGTGGGAAACGCTGGAACATCCAACATACAGTCCCGACCTGTCACCGTGTGACTTTCATGTGTTTGGACCTCTGAAGCAGGCTATTCGAGGACATAGATTCGGAACGGACGACGAAGTATGTGACTGTATCCAGGACTGGATCCGACAGCAGCCTACTAGCTTCTTCAAGTATGGAATCGACTGGCTGGTGTCGCAATGGGATCAGTGTGCTAACAGTTTTGGCGGCTATTTTTGAGTATGTATACTGTGTATAACTACATTTTTGAGTTAACAAAATCGTTACCGCTACTTTACACTAATAACGAGGTTTCATTGGAATGCCTCTTATGCTTCAACATCCCTGCACCATGCCACAGTCAATTGATAAAGTATATTCCTAGATTCCTCACTCAATACTGGTCCTTCCAACTTTGTAAGTAGGTTTTCGTTGAACGTTTCGTGCCTATTTTCAGGCACCAGATCAGGCTTTTCTGGTTTTCTGTGATATTCCACCACGATTCAAACAACAGTGTGACCATAGGTGCTGACTTCTTTGCACGCAATCAGTACCCGCTGTTACTCCTGTTTAGTGTGGGTTGCACACACTTGTTCAATATTATACTCTTTAACCAGCCTGAAATGAGACGTGAAACGTAATTAATAGAAAGACACTAATTCACTCCGAGATTCTCATACACGAAGTTTCTGGATCGAGCCTGAGATCGACGAGGGGGGGGGGGGGATTAGAGCTGATAGTCTATTTTTTTCGTTCTAAGTATATCACTAGGGGTAACATAGATACTGCCTACAGGAAAATTAAAGAGGCCTTTGGAGAAAAGAGAACCACTTGCATGAATATCGACAGCTCAGATGGAAACCCAGTTCTAAGCAAAGAAGGGAAAGCAGAAAGGTGGAAGGAGTATATAGAGGACCCATACAAGGGTGACGTTCTTGAGGACAATAATATAGAAATGGAAGATAATGTAGATGAAGATGAAATAGGAGATATGATACTGCGTGAATAGTTTGACACAGCATTGAAAGACCTAAGTCGAAACAAGGCCCCGGGAGTAGACAACATTCCATTAGAACTACTGACAGCCTTGGGAAAGTCAGGCCTAACAAAACTCTACAATCTAGTGAGCAAGATGTATGAGAAAGGCGAAATATCCTCAGACTTCAAGAAGAATATAATAATTCCAATCCCAAAGAAAGCAGGTGTTGACAGATGTGAAAATCACCGAACTATCAGTTTAATAAGCCACGGCTGCAAAATACTAACACGAATTCTTTACAGACGAATGGAAAAAATGGTAGAAGCCGACCTCTGGGAGAATCAGTTTGGATTCCGTAGAAATGTTGGAACACGTGAGGCAATACTGACCCTACGACTTAGCTTAGAAAATAGATTAAGGAAAGGCAAACCTACGTTTCTAGCGTTTGTAGACTTAGAGAAATCTTTAGACAATGTTGACTGGAATACTCTCTTTCAAATTCTGAAGGTGGCAGGGGTAAAATACAGGGAGGAAAGGCTATTTACAATTTGTGCAGAAACCAGATGTCAGTGATAAGAGTCGAGGGGCGTGAAAGGGAAGCAGTGTTGGGAAGGGAGTGAGACAGGGTTGTAGCGTATCCCCGATGTTGATCAATCTGTATATTGAGCAAGCAGTAAAGGAAGCAACAGAAAAATTCGGAGTAGGAATTAAAATCCATGAAGAAGAAATAAAAACTTTGAAGTTCGCCGATGACATTGTAATTCTGTCAGAGACGGCAAAGGACCTGGAAGAGCAGCTGAACAGTGTCTTAAAGGGAGGATATAAGTTGAACACAACAACAGCAAAACGAGGATAATGGAATGTAGTCGAATTAAATCGGGTGATGCTGCGGGAATTAGATTAGGAAATGAGACGCTTAAAGTAGTAAATGAGTTTTGCTATTTGAAGAGCAAAATACCTGACGATGGTCGAAGTAGAGAGGATACAAAATATAGACTGGCAATGGCAAGAAAAGCGTTTCTGAAGAAGAGAAATTTGTTAACATCGAATATGGATGTGTCAGTAAGTCGCTTCTGAAAGTACCGGGTGATCAAAAAGTCAGTCCAAATTTGAAAACTGAATAAATCACGGAATATGTAGACAGAGAGGTACAAATTAACACACATGCTTGGAATGACATGGGGTTTTATTAGAACCAAAAAGATACAAACGTTCACAAAATGTCCGACAAATGCGCTTCATCTAATCAGAATAGCAGTAATTAGCATAACAAAGTAAGACAAAGCAAAGATGATGTTCTTTACAGGAAATGCTCAATATGTCCACTATCATTCCTCAACAATAGCTTTAGTCGAGAAATAATGTTGTTAACAGCACTGTAAAGCATGTCGGGAGTTATGGTGAGGCATTGGCGTCGGATGTTGTCTTTCAGCATCCCTAGAGATGTCGGTCGATCACGATACACTTGCGACTTCAGGTAACCCCAAAGCCAATAATCGCACGGACTGAGGTCTGGGGACCTGGGAGGCCAAGCAAGGCGAAATTGGCGGCTGAGCACACGATCATCACCAAACGACGCGCGCAAGAGATCTTTCACGCGTCTAGCAATTTTTTTTTTTTTTTGGTTCTAATAAAACCCCATGCCATTACAAGGAAGTGTGTCAATTTTTACCTCTCTATCTACATTATACCGTGGTTTATTAAGTTTTCAAATTTTTATTGTCTTTTTGATCACCTGGTATTTGTATGGAGCGTAGCCATGTATGGTAGTGAAACGTGGACGATAAATAGTTTGGACAAGAAGAGAATAGAAGCTTTCGAAATGTGGTGCTACAGAAGAATGCTGAAGATTAGGTAGGTAGATCACATAACTACTGAGGAGGTACTGACTAGAATTGGGGAGAAGAGAAATTTGTGGCAGAACTTGACTATAAGAAGGGATTGGTTGGTAGGGCATATTCTGAGGCATCAAGGTATCACCAATTTAGTATTGGAGGGCAGCGTGGAGGGTAAAAATAGTAGAGGGAGACCAAGGGATGAATAGACTAAACAGATTCAGAAGGATGTAGGTGGCAGTAGGTACTGGGAGATGAAGAACCTTGCAGAGTAACATGGAGAGCTGTATGAAACCAGTCTCTGGAGTGAAGACCACAACAAGAAGTATATAACGAGTATGTGATTCCAGTGTAATGCTGTATGTGACCGAATGTACGGGAGACAACACGAATAGCGAGAAGCCGGGATCGGGCGTTGGGTCTGCAGAGTGCTGAAGCGCACGAGCAGTGCATTTAGCGGCGGGCTACGAGCGACACGGCGCCATCAATAAGCGATGAGCGCTGGCAGTCGCCGCCCCGTGTCCGCGTGAAATAGTGATCACCCGCCTGGTCGGACACGGCGCCACTTGTTAGCGGCGTCCTTCCGGCCGGGAACTCACCGTGCGAGGCTCCGCAGCAACTCTATGACGCCCCAAGCTGGCGTGTTCTCGGCGTGGCAGGTAGTTACTGCCCTGGCCTCAACAACACCTGCTCGGCCTTCCAGTTACTCCACGAGCTTTCTAACAAATACTCGCTGCACACTTTCTCACTGGTCATGGGCCCTACCCGACATATCTATGTCGGCTTGGGAAAAAGGCTACACCTGAGTGTGACTGTGGCGCTTTGGAGGGCACTCCCGACCACGTGGTTTACGAGTGCTCCCTTTTCGATGATGTAGCAGCGACATTAAGACAACAACTTCCAAACAACAACACATATCACCTATTAAGACATGAAGAGACTTTTGAAACTCTATAAACAGTTTGGCAAACGAGGTATCACGAAAATTACTGACGACATACCTGAGGGACTTTCGTGACTAGAGACAATCACTGAACGCGTCCTAGTACCCTAATCCTGTACCGCCTGTGCGTGGACAGGTCGGCTTTCAGTTGGAATCCGCCACGTGCAGGACTAGGGGGACCGGGGTACACTTATTCCTGACTAAGATAGCGCCGGAATTGACGTTGGTTAGAACAGTAGTTAGTAGCATTAGAAGTAGATATTAAGTTAGGAACCTGCAGCGACCGCCGGCCTGTGTGGCCGTGCGGTTAAAGGCGCTTCAGTCTGGAACCGCGTGACCGCTACGGTCGCAGGTTCGAATCCTGCCTCGGGCATGGATGTGTGTGATGTCCTTAGGTTAGTTAGGTTTAATTAGTTCTAAGTTCTAGGCGACTGATGACCTCAGAAGTTAAGTCGCATAGTGCTCAGAGCCATTTGAACCATTTTGAACCTGCAGCGACAAGAAATCTTGGCCTGCCCAGTGTCAGGTGCACGCTCATCGGGATTAGCTCGATGAGCAAGGCCTAAAGTAGTAGGTTTATATCTTGGCTGACACACCTGTAACGCTGCAGGCAGTTAGGAATTAACAAGTAGGTAGGAAAATTAACAACTAGGTAGTAGCGTATAGATTAATAATTGTAGTCTGCCTATTAACTTGTATTGTGTCACACTGTCTGTAGCTCATAAATAAACATTGTAACACTGTAATAATAATAATAGCTGCTGATAATATATAATTTTGTAGTACCATTTCGACCCACTAATCACTAAGGTGGTGGGTTAATTTGTATAAATATTATAGATATTATTGAATAAAGATTTAAAAAAAAATACTCGCTGCCAGTATTAAAGTGTTAACGTGACTGTCGATATATGCGAAACGCTTTCGCTCAGCACACTCTTTGCTCGCTTCTGCCTCGCGATGTCTGGTCGCAAGTCGTACTCATCTACGTTGAAACGTCCCCTTAGAAAAATTAATTAATTACTGTGCTGGTAAACCCCTTACCTTATATGATTTTCGAACAGCTGAGCAAAACTGAACGTACTCAGACATTTCTCTCTTTACTTAATATGATCATCACTAAACTGACACAATATTTTTAGCGCAACTCCATCTGACTTTCAATAATCCCTACAAAAGAATGGCCTTGACTAACAATAAGCTATACCTTTCATGAATCACTTACCTCACAAAAATCTTCGTTACTCGAACTACTGCAATACAGCGAGCGCTCTTACTCCCGGCTACATAAAAGATTCTTTTTAACTACTGAAGGCACTAAGTACTGATAGGCATAGTTAGCAAATGAAAGATTTTGATAGGGAACAAACAATGTATTTACCTTAATAGTGTTCAAACGTCATTATATATATATATATATATATATATATATATATATATATATATATATATATATAGGGCTATTACAAATGATTGAAGGGATTTCATAAATTCACTGTAGCTCCATTCATTGACATATGGTCACGACACACTACAGATACGTAGAAAAACTCATAAAGTTTTGTTCGGCTGAAGCCGCACTTCAGGTTTCTGCCGCCAGAGCGCTCGAGAGCGCAGTCAGACAAAATGGCGACAGGAGCCGAGAAAGCGTATGTCGTGCTTGAAATGCACTCACATCAGTCAGTCATAACAGTGCAACGACACTTCAGGACGAAGTTCAACAAAGATCCACCAACTGCTAACTCATTCGGCGATGGTATGCACAGTTTAAAGCTTCTGGATGCCTCTGTAAGGGCAAATCAACGGGTCGGCCTGCAGTGAGCGAAGAAACGGTTGAACGCGTGCGGGCAAGTTTCACGCGTAGCCCGCGGAAGTCGACGAATAAAGCAAGCAGGGGGCTAAACGTACCACAGCCGACGGTTTGGAAAATCTTACGGAAAAGGCTAAAGCAGAAGCCTTACCGTTTACAATTGCTACAAGCCCTGACACCCGACGACAAAGTCAAACGCTTTGAATTTTCGGCGCGGTTGCAACATCTCATGGAAGAGGATGCGTTCAGTGCGAAACTTGTTTTCAGTGATGAAGCAACATTTTTTCTTAGTGGTGAAGTGAACAGACACAATGTGCGAATCTGGGCAGTAGAGAATCCTCACGCATTCGTGCAGCAAATTCGCAATTCACCAAAAGTTAACGTGTTTTGTGCAATCTCACGGTTTAAAGTTTACGGCCCCTTTTTCTTCTGCGAAAAAAACGTTACAGGACACGTGTATCTGGACATGCTGGAAAATTGGCTCATGCCACAACTGGAGACCGACAGCGCCGACTTCATCTTTCAACAGGATGGTGCTCCGCCGCACTTCCATCATGATGTTCGGCATTTCTTAAACAGGAGATTGGAAAACCGATGGATCAGTTGTGGTGGAGATCATGATCAGCAATTCATGTCATGGCCTCCACGCTCTCCCGACTTAACCCCATGCGATTTCTTTCTGTGGGGTTATGTGAAAGATTCAGTGTTTAAACCTCCTCTACCAAGAAACGTGCCAGAACTGCGAGCTCGCATCAACGATGCTTTCGAACTCATTGATGGGGACATGCTGCGGCGAGTGTGGGAGGAACTTGATTATCGGCTTGATGTCTGCCGAATCACTAAAGGGGCACATATCGAACATTTGTGAATGCCTAAAAAAACTTTTTGAGTTTTTGTATGTGTGTGCAAAGCATTGTGAAAATATCTCAAATAATAAAGTTATTGTAGAGCTGTGAAATCGCTTCAATCATTTGTAATAACCCTGTAATATATATATATATATATATATATATATATATATATATATATATATATATATATATATATATATATATATATATCAGTTCATGACATCCAGTCTTACAGATTACTGTCTCTAATGGACACACGTCCAGATCATCCGCTCTCAAAACTCCGCTCTCTCTCTCCCCACATCCACCACTCCAGGCGGCTCACCTCCAACTGCGCAACGCTACGCGCTGTTCCCATCCAACTGCCCAACACTACAATAGCGAATATTCCAACAATGCCAACCAGCCACAGACTGCACACAGCACAGCCAGTGAGTTTCATACAGAGCGCTACGTGACGTTACCAACATGAAAACTTAAACAACCTACTTACAACGTGTTTCTGCCGTTATTGAGCTTCGTGCCTGTTATTCTAAGTTCCGTAACTAAGATGTCACGCTGGAGTGCTTTTTACAATTCTTGTTCAATTTATAATACGAAGTTGACTGTTTTATTGGATTTATAAGTTGGTTTCATTCTGGTGCAGAAAACCAGGTACCAAATAACAACACTACTGTTGGTTGTGAAGTCTGTAGCTACGTGAACTTTAAATTCATTGTAAACTAAAAAACAGAGATTTTGTATCCCACCTGGATAAGCGGTGCGTGGGTCTGGTCCTGTGAACTGCTTCTGTAATATAGGCCGAGAGTGAAGCAAGCGAATAGGAGTAGGAGAGGTAAAGCACTTCCGTACTGCATGTAACTTGAACACTTTTAATAGTGAAAAACACAAGTAAATATCAAATGCATACATAACTTTGGCTAGGATGAGCACGTAGGTGTGAAGCCGTAGTCAATGTCTAATCCTGTGAAGTTAGGATGACTGTTCTGTATAATATCAAAACTAACAAATGCTCGTTGCTGTCCAAACTTTAACTGAACGTAACTAATACAAAGTCTCAATAGCAAGCTAGTCCATTCGGTAGTAGAAGCGATATTTCCAGGCCGTCTGCTCTTGATGAAAATGGGCAGAAATCAAGACGGCACTCCCTGAGCTCCACAGCGTCGGCCAGAGGGCGCTGTGGCCGGCGTAGTTAGTCTTCTCTTGTAGTGCCAACCTACGTTGTGGCATCGTAACTATCGACGCCACAAGACGCACCACAAACGAATTATCCGAATGCGACTAAAATCGGTAGACGTGATGTGCAAGTACATAGAAAAACAATTACAATTTCAGAATAATAGGATGACTTATTCAAGAGAAACGGCCTCTAGCGTTTATGTTAGCAGTTATTTGTCTTAACGTTGATGAATAGAGTTTTGGATATCCTGATGATGGATATCGTGCCAAATTCTGTCTATCTGGCGCGTTAGACCGTCAAAATCCCGAGATGGGTGTAGGGTCCTGCCGATAATGCTCCAGACGTTCTCAGTTGGGGAGAGACCCGGCTTTGCCGGCCAACGTAGGGTTTGGCAAGTACAAAGATAAGCAGCAGATACTCCTACCGTTCGAGAGGGGTCTTTGTCTCGCTGAAATGTAATCCCTGCCTAGCCCGCCACGATGGACAGGAAAACGAGCTGTAGAATATCGCTGACATACGGATGTGCTGTAAGGGTGCTGCGGATGACAGCCAAAGGGGTCCTACTGTGAAAAGGAATGGCACCCCAGAGCAGCGTTCCTGAATGTGGGACGCTATGGCAGGCGGCAGTCAGGTTGGTCTCACACTGCTGTCTGGAGTGTCTCCAGACACGTATTCGCTGGTCTCATCACTGAAGGTGAAGCCAAGTCTTCTCCAGTCAAGGAGATTCCAAGCAGTTGACAGTAACTCACCTATAGTATGAGGATGTCAAATGAGGCAGTCCTCTTGGTGCCATTCGAGAGAAGTGGCACCAAAGCTGCTTCCGACACAATTGTCTCCCTTCTAATACCATCTTCACCATCGTCATCTTCACCATCGTCATCTTCATCATCGTCATTTCACCATCGTCATCTTCATCATCGTCATCGTCATCATCGTCGTCATCGTCTTCGTCGTCATCGTCTTCGCCTTCCTCGACATCGTCTTCCTCGTCATCATCGTCTTCGTCGTCATCATCGTCTTCGTCGTCATCATCGTCTTCGTCGTTATCATCGCCTTCGTCATTATCATCGTCTTCATCATTATCATCGTCATCGTCCTTATCATCGTCATCGTAATCATCATCACCAACAATAACAACATTAACACGACGCTACACCATAAAACGAATGATTACAATCATTACAGTCCAGGAGGATAGTAAACCAAAAATTGTTTAGTTTAGGAAATTTTCCACATAACAGAAGCGGAGTCATGTAAACAGAGCTCATGAAATGAACAGAAAATACAACAGATTTATTAATCAAGAGCTTTCCTTCTTTAAAAACTGTTTTTCCCCAAAAATTCAACCACATTAGGTCAAATTCTACAGAAAAGCCACTGATTAATCAAGAAGTAGAGGTTTTTGTAAAATATAAATTGGTACGCATCAGTCAGGAACAGCTATGATACTAACATTAAAGCTCGTTGGAAGGCATACTACAAAATATTGAAGACAGTAGTACAAACATCAAACGAAGTGCATTACGAGAGAAGAATAGTGACATGGTGTAACAAAGACAATATAGAATATAGATAAGGAAGAGACTTGTATACCCAGAGATGAGGAGGAGCAGGTACAACGACGTACCGAAGAGAAATTCCTCCGAATTTTCTAATGTGAAAACTCGTAAAGCATTTTAAATAAAACAAACGTTATTAAAATTTTGCAGTTTTATTCTTCATGTCTGCATATTTGGAGCTCTCTGCCGCTACAGGGCTAGGAGTTGTAGCGTCTAAAATGGTAGTCGGCAACGTAACTGTGTCGCTGCGTAAAAAACAGCGTGTTGTAATCGAATGTCGAATTCGAAGAGAACGTCAACACACGGATTGCGGTCTCCTTCACCACGACAATGCGAGAACATACATAGTCGCTGTGACATCAGCAACAACCCGACGCCTTGGGTTCCTCCGTACTGTCTCCACATTTGCATCTGTTTCCAAAACTTAAAGAACGCCTTCGAGAACTTCACTTTGATGGTGATGAGTCGGTGCAAGCAAACATGAGGTTGTGGTTCCGTCAACAAAACCAAACATTGTAAAGCGATGGTATCAGCAAACTGGTCTCTCTTTGGGACGAACATGTTCGTCACCACGGTGACTATGTTGAGAAGAAAATCGTAGACGCGAAAAATAAAGAGATATAATGGTAATACAGTTTGTTTTATTTAATAAGCTGTAAGTTTTTCAAATGAAAAATTTAAAGGCACTACCTTTCGGCATGTGCTCCTATCTTTAAGAGTGAATGGTACATTGGTAACATACGTGTGCAGCATTGCTAAACTCTTTAACAAGCATTTGACAAGTAATACTGTTGATATGAGGGTATCAGGTTCAATAGATATTGCCATTGAATGTCTCAGACCAATCAGTAGAATCCTGACTACATCAGGAAGAGTAATTTCCACTATGAAAACTTTAAAATCAAAAACTTGTGATAAAATATGCACGAAGGAGCAATTCTTCTTAATTGAGTAAAATAGTTATTTATGTAATCAGTCGTTTATCACTGGTTCCCGATTGGCCCAAATGTGCTGAAGCTCAGCCACTGTACTGTATGAGAAAGGAGATCAAAAAAAACCATCAAACCTCGTCCAATTTCCAGTTTAATTTCCTTGAAAAGTTTGGACACCGTACTATACGAGCGTCTTCTTAACTATCTCACTAGAAATAATAGATTTTCAAGTTAACAGGTCGCAGTTCTAACGGAATTCCGTTATTGCGAAAGCTGTTGACACATACAGCGGGAAAGTACTTAATGCGGCAGACAATAAATTACATGTTAGTGTTATATTCTGTGGTTTATCAAAGGCACTTAGCTGTGCAAATCGTAGTATCCTTTTAAATGAACTAGAGTAGCATGCTGTGAAAGGAAAAGCTGAAAAATAGTTCAGATCGTATCTCTTTGGTAGGTAGCAGAGAAGTGTCGATAACAAAGAGTCCTGTATTTGACTGTTAGTCATTATCTAACAGGGAAAAGATTTCGAATGCTGTCCGACAATGTCGTGTTATAGGGCACACACGTTTAGTTACATATCATAAAGAATTCTAATCAATGATTACCAGAAACCCTTGTCATTTTGTCTAGATAATACACATGTGGCAGTAAATACCAAATCAAGCTCACTTTCAGAAGGAACTGTTAATGACATTTTCATGGACATTAACAACTGGTTTATAGCCAATTCTTGGTCACTGAATTTCGAAATGGTTCTCTGTGTGCAGTTGATAACTTGTAAGAAATTTTCCTCCGTGCATTATATCTGAAATATAATGACAAGCAGTTAGAAGAGATAGGCAGTATTAAATCCTTAGGATTACAATTCGATAATAAATTCAGTTCGTAGGAGCATGCCACAGAATTGTTGAAGCGACTAAACTAATTCCTATTTACAATGTAAATGTGACCATGCACATACGATGTGAAAATGAAAAAAAGGAAGATTACTTCACTTACTTCCATTGGTTCAAATGGTTCAAATGGCTCTGAGCACTATGGGACTTAACTTCTGAGTTCATCAGTCCCCTAGAACTTAGAACTACTTAAACCTAACCAACCTAAGGACATCACACACACCCATGCCCGAGGCAGGATTCGAACCTGCGACCGTAGCGGTCGCGTGGTTCCAGACTGTAGCGCCTAGAAGCGCTCGGCCACCCTGGACGGCTTACTTCCGTTGCATAGTTTAATACTCGGTCTTTTTTTAGGTAACTTATCAATATTCTCCTTATCTAGAAGTACGCACTATTATTAGTGTTGTGTACTCAAGAATGTCCTGCAGAGGCCTAATCAAGGAAGTAGGCATAATAACTACTGCTTTATAATAAATTTATTCCTCATTGAAATTTTATCATAAATACACTCCTGGAAATTGAAATAAGAACACCGTGAATTCATTGTCCCAGGAAGGGGAAACTTTATTGACACATTCCTGGGGTCAGATACATCACATGATCACACTGACAGAACCACAGGCACATAGACACAGGCAACAGAGCATGCACAATGTCGGCACTAGTACAGTGTATATCCACCTTTCGCAGCAATGCAGGCTGCTATTCTCCCATGGAGACGATCGTAGAGATGCTGGATGTAGTCCTGTGGAACGGCTTGCCATGCCATTTCCACCTGGCGCCTCAGTTGGACCAGCGTTCGTGCTGGACGTGCAGACCGCGTGAGACGACGCTTCATCCAGTCCCAAACATGCTCAATGGGGGACAGATCCGGAGATCTTGCTGGCCAGGGTAGTTGACTTATACCTTCTAGAGCACGTTGGGTGGCACGGGATACATGCGGACGTGCATTGTCCTGTTGGAACAGCAAGTTTCCTTGCCGGTCTAGGAATGGTGGAACGATGGGTTCGATGACGGTTTGGATGTACCGTGCACTATTCAGTGTCCCCTCGACGATCACCAGTGGTGTACGGCTAGTGTAGGAGATCGCTCCCCACACCATGATGCCGGGTGTTGGCCCTGTGTGCCTCGGTCGTATGCAGTCCTGATTGTGGCGCTCACCTGCACGGCGCCAAACACGCATACGACCATCATTGGCACCAAGGCAGAAGCGACTCTCATCGCTGAAGACGACACGTCTCCATTCGTCCCTCCATTCACGCCTGTCGCGACACCACTGGAGGCGGGCTGCACGATGTTGGGGCGTGAGCGGAAGACGGCCTAACGGTGTGCGGGACCGTAGCCCAGCTTCATGGAGACGGTTGCGAATGGTCCTCGCCGATACCCCAGGAGCAACAGTGTCCCTAATTTGCTGGGAAGTGGCGGTGCGGTCCCCTACGGCACTGCGTATGATCCTACGGTCTTGGCGTGCATCCGTGCGTCGCTGCGGTCCAGTCCCAGGTCGACGGGCACGTGCACCTTCCGCCGACCACTGACGACAACATCGATGTACTGTGGAGACCTCACGCCCCACGTGTTGAGCAATTCGGCGGTACGTCCACCCGGCCTCCTGCATGCCCACTATACGCCCTCGCTCAAAGTCCGTCAACTGCACATACGGTTCACGTCCACGCTGTCGCGGCATGCTACCAGTGTTAAAGACTGCGATGGAGCTCCGTATGCCACGGCAAACTGGCTGACACTGACGGCGGCGGTGCACAAATGCTGCGCAGCTAGCGCCATTCGACGGCCAACACCGCGGTTCCTGGTGTGTCCGCTGTGCCGTGCGTGTGATCATTGCTTGTACAGCCCTCTCGCAGTGTCCGGAGCAAGTATGGTGGGTCTGACACACCGGTGTCAATGTGTTCTTTTTTCCATTTCCAGGAGTGTATATAACTTTCTTTAGCTCTACAGCTCAGTTTATAGAAATCATACTAAAAATAACAGTGATGTTATCAGAGATTGAAAGTCACTTCTTTTGGTTCAGGAAGGTGTCCATTATTCAGGAATACAAATTTTCAAATCTTGCCAGGAGCTATGAAATGTTTAGCTTCTAACAGGAATCTACCCCACTCATGAATTTTGTAGTATTATTAACATTTGGGGTATTAATAATATGAGATACTGTGTTATTTAAAATCTGTCTTTATCACATATTTAATGCTGTAATGTGATCAATCTAGATAAATGATGTAGAGTGATTTTGTCTTTCATAGTGCTTGGCGAGATAACATAAGAATTATCGGATGCATTTCAGTGTGTGCTTCGCGACATGTCTCTTAGAAGAAAATATGTAAAATTTTATTTATTTATTTGAGGATCATGTTGAAAATTTAAGTTCTTAGTAGCCATGCATACTCAGTGGCCTGTGAACCTGTTTATTTTGTGCTTATAATAAATGTGTTTTCCATCATCTGTTACTGAAACAAATTTTTGCAGCGCAGTTTCGATAAGAATAAACTGCTGTTTGATTATACTTAAGTATATATTATGTTCTATTGTTCTATAAAGTATTTACATTCTCGAACATATACTTACTATGAATCCCTGTAACAAAAACAAGACCAAATCTAGAATTCAAAACAGTTACATTTGATATAGAAGCTACCCAAGTAGCATCAAGTAGAAAAGCCTTGTTCGAGACCACACACCATGCGAGTTACCTCTTTCATTTATCAGATCATGTCTCTTATACTCAGTCATAGAAATCTTCATTGTGAGTCTGTGCCACCTGATAGCATGAATGTCCAACCATGTGAGAAATAATCATTATTATTTATTAATGAATGTTTCGTCTGAAGCTGTTACCGGCCTGGCTGGTACAATCATAATTGTTTGATGTAACTCTAAACTGTACTTCCTTAGGTGAAAGGAACGCTTATTTTTCGACCATGGACTATACGCCCCCTACCTGAGGCTTCAGCCCAGGCTGAAAAGGCAGGAAAGACGTGCATGGCACTGTACACTGAAGAGTTGCTGGAAAGTCTGAACACAATATAAAGTTCGCCAGTGAGAGAACGAGCGCTGTTATATTGAATAGGTTAACACAGGTATGGTGGTATCATCTCTGTTACGAATTTTGTTGTTTCTCAGGCTTGCGCTGTTCATGCGCAGTACTCATTCATAAATCTGGAACACTTTAAGCTCAAACCACACAAGTGTACTGACACTTTCTCAAAAGATTTATGACGATATACCTGGTTCAATCAAAGCGGCATGGGAGATGTGTACGAATGTAAGTTTATATGAGACACTCACGAATTGCTTTAAGTATTACACCACTAAACAGCGCCACGCACATGACACCAAATAACTGCTTTTACTGTTCAAATAAATTTTTTAATTTCACGTCACCTCCACATCCCGATCAGCGAACAAGGCTTCCGTTGCTGTGTCCGAGGGAATCCCAACACCCTCTCTTTTCAGTGTCGCTGCCAAAGCTCGCGCAACAAAGAAACAAACGTGACGCTTACGGCCGGCTATACGTACATACAACGATATGAAGCGCGCAAAGAAATTTACATAGCATCGCACTACAAAGTACGTCGACACCGCTTGACAATTCCCGTATTATTTTTAGCAGTAGCATTGCAAGAATCAATATTAATTACCCTGGGTGCGCTACCAAAATACGTTGGAACACTACACATTTTATAGACATGAGTATATGGTGTCTAAGTGCCAATGTGCTGTGGAAGGAAGCGAGACTTCTGAAACCAGGAATAAGAGTGGGCAGCGGAGGGCAGCTTTGGAAAAGCGCCAGCGCAGCGCCATCGGTATAGTAGCTGCACCCTCAACGTGTTCTCATTTCGTTCTCGAGTGCAGTAACTTCCCCGAGGACTCCTGCTATCCTACAGGCGTCTGCGCCGCGCCGTGCGGCCAGGCACCAGCTGCGGTGCAGGTCAGCATGTTCCGACCGCACTCTACTCTGAAAGCGTTTGTGATACTTCACGTTGCCATGCTCAAAAAACAGTTCTAGTTATGTATGGATCACGAGCCATCTGCTATTTCGTGATCATATTGCTCGCATTCAGGACGATTTTAAGCACACCGCTCACCTTATCCACGCGTCTTGTACCCTTTCTGCCAGCGTTGGTTCTCTTTGAAGGTTCGCCTCCTTAGCTGGGTGGTAACGTGAATGAGATTTTTCACTCTGCAGTGGAGTGTGCGCTGATATGAAACTTCCTGGCAGATTAAAACTGTGTGCCGGACCGAGACTCGAACTCGGGACCTTTGCCTTTCGCGGGCAAGTGCGCTACCAACTGAGCTACCCAAGCACGACTCACACCCCGTCCTCACAGCTTTACGTCTGCCAGTACCTCGTCTCCTACCTTCGAAACTTTACAGAAGCTCTCCTGCGAACCTTGCAGAACTAGCACTCCTGAAAGAAAGGATATTGCGGAGACATGGCTTAGCCACAGTCTGGGGTATGTTTCCAGAATGAGATTTTCACTCAGCAGCGGAGTGTGCGCCGATATGAAACTTCCTGTGTGCCCGACCGAGACTCGAACTCGGGACCTTTGCCTTCCGCGGGCAAGTGCTTTACCAACTGAGTTACCCAAGCACGACTCACGCCCCGGCAAAGGTCCCGAGTTCGAGTCTCGGTCCGGCGCGCAGTTTTAATCTGACAGGAAGTTTCATATGGGTGGTAACGTGCTTGCCTCCCGTGCAGTGTGCCCGGGTTCGATTCCCAGGCGTGTTGGAGATTATGTCCGCTCGTGGACTGGGCGTTGTGTTGTCCTCATCATCGTTTCATTCTCCTCTCCGACGCGCAAATCACCCATTGTGGTGTCAACTGAAACAAGGCTTTCACTTGGCGGCCGAATTTCCCCGGACGGGGCCTCCCGGCCAACGAGGCGGTCAACAATCATTTTTTCTTCGTCAGTGAAGACATAGAGAGTATTGTTTAGAGGAGTGCGCGAAGTTGTGTGCCTGAGATACCGCATGATTCGTATTACGTACAAGAATTTGGTAGGTCCAATAGACCGCATGTTTCTAATTGCGACATGTTCTGCTTTCAGTGGCTGATATTTTATAGGATCTTCTTCTATGCGGATCGACTTTTTAAGAAGAGTTACATATCTGCAGCTAATCCAGATTCGGAAGCTTGGGTGCAAGCGCAGTTACGGGATGTAGATTAAGAGGAAAATGGGATCGATGACGACACCTCTGACGATTCTAATGATCCAGATTTCTTGATAGGTGATAGTCACCATGAAACAGATAGTGATACTAGTGAAGAAAATGTTTTATTGGAAGATGAGCCTGGAGCGGTCTATACTACAAATGATACCTCACAGAAAACAGTACTTTTATGGCAAAAATAATTTACAATGGGAACGTTCTGAGCCCGTTAGAACGAGAAGAACACCAGAGCACAACATTCTGAAAGGAGCAATGCCTGGCCTAACAGCCAAAAATCGAAGCTTGGGACAAAGTCCTACTAAGTCTCAAATATGGGAGAATTTGATTATGGCATGATAGATCAAACAGTTTTACATACAAACGTGAAGCTGAATTCAATAAGGACAAAGTTGCAGGAAACAACTAATCCGTCCAGTTACAGAAATACTAACAACGTTGAAATCAAATTTTCATAGGCCTTCTAATGATGAAATCAATATTCAAATCGTCTCATGAAGATATGTTGTCTCTTTTCCAAAATGATCTGACCGATCGCGTATATTTGTGGTGACAATGTCGGCAAAGCGCTTTGAAATAATTCCAAGCAGCCTGAGACTTGACGATGCGACTACCAGAGACGAAAGAAAAAAGTCAGATCGCGCAGCTGCAATAGTTAACAATTTTGAGAAATTCATTTTCAATTCACAGCAATTATACTGTGTAAAAGGCAACGTTACAGGTGATGAAATGTTACTACCATTCAGGGGAATATGTACTGTCTGCGTTTATATGCCTAGCAAACCAGTCAATACGGCATAAAAATTATGTGCCTCGCAGATTCTAGAAGCGCTTACCTCTTCAATGCCTACATATATTCAGGGAAAGATAGTGATGGATGTGGCCTGACAGAAGAAGAGAAAAAGCTTGCCAAACCAACTCACGCTGTTTTACGTCTTTGCAAACCAATAGAAGGAATTAAGAAAAGCATTACCGCTGACAACTGGTTTACATCTATAGAGCTCATTTGTGAGCTGAGAAAGAGGGGACTAACATACGTAGGAATGGTCAGAAAGAACAAGCACGAAATTCCCCAAGTGTTTTTGGCTGATAGAAGTAGGCAAGTTGGGTCAGCATTATATGGATTCTCTGAGAATGCAACACTGGTTTCATTTGTTCCAAAGAGAAACAAGACAGTAATTCTTGTGTCTTAAACGCATCATTCCACTGAAAATGATACCATAAAAAATAAGTCAGAAACTGTTTGTTACTACAATGCAGCGAAATCCGGAGTAGATTTGCTCGACATGATATGTGCCAATTATTCGTCAAACAGATGTACAAGGCGCTGGGCAATGGCAGTCTTTCACGCACTTGTAAACGTCAGTTGCATGAACAGTTTTGTTCTGTATTTGTGCTGCAGAGGGATCCCCATGCTAACTCGTCTCAAATTCACCAAAAGTCTGACCATGGAGCTGATAGAGCCACATCTAAGAAGACGCCTGGAAATTCAAAATTTACCTAGAAACATCAAGGAAATGGTCCACAAAGTTCTGGGAGACACTCAGCAATCAAGCGAAGGCATACCAAGTGATAGAATGGACAAAAAGATGACGTGTATGAAGTGTTCTGCGTCCAAGAAGAGGAAAACGGCGTATAAGTGCATCAAATTTGGTCACTCAGTTTGTCTGGAAAGCAGCAGAACGATGTGTGTCGACTTTGCGAAAGAGATGTGATTTAATGTTTCAGTTCAGTTCATTACCCTTTTTTTACATTTTCTGCAATATTTTATTTTATATTCAGGAATATACTGTCTGGTATAACAGTGGTGAAAATCATACGAAATCTGACACTGAGTGACGCACGTACTTGTAATATTTCGTGTTTATTTTATATAATTTAAACAACAAAGTGTTTATATGGGCTGAAAAGTATTAAATTTACTTATAACATGGATTAACTGACTATTTGCTTGATTTCTGTCAACTTACATGGAGTTGTGTGATATGAAATACTAGGTGGTCTGAGAGACCGCATGTTTCTAGTTACGCACATTTCAGGGATGTTTCGGGTTTAGGGTTAAAGATACGAGGGCCTGTTGAAAGTAATAACTCAGAATTCTTTACGTAAAAACTCTTAAAGTGTTTTGAAATTTAATAAACGTTATTAACATTCTAAACTTTTACTCTTCATTTCTGCATTTTTATTTCTCAACATAATCACCATGGTGACGCACACATTTCTCATAACGAGAGACTGGTTTATTGATGTTGTCACTATAGAATGTTTGACTTTGTTGGCGGAACGACAACCACACCTTTCATTGTACCATTCTTCACTACCAAACTGAAGTCCTCAAAAGTGTTCTTTAAGTTTTGTAAACAGATGAAAATTAGTTAGGACCAAGTCGGGATTGTACGGAGAATGATCGATGAGAGTGAACCCAAGGCGTCGGATTGTTACAGACGTCGCAGAGTTCGTGTTTTGTCTGGCACTGGTATGATGAACGAGAGGGTGTTCCACGTGTGGACCAACTCTTGGAATTCGAAATTCGATTACATCTCGCTCTTCCTTACGCACCTATATGTCACGTTAAAAACCGCCATGTTACAAGCTACAATTTGGAGACATCCAGCGGCAGACGGCTGCAGATGAGTCGACATGAATAATACAGATGTAGAATGTAACACTTGTTTTATATAAAAAAAGACTTTAAGAGTTTTCACATAAAAAATTGGGAGGCATTACTTTTCACTACACCTTCGTATTAAAGTGGACTTTAAGCAGTTAATTAACAGGAGAGAGACGAAATAATATCGTGGGTGACTTATGCAGAATGTTTATTACATTGACTGTGTGTGCTTACACTAGGTGGTCGAAAAAAGTCTGAAGAGTATGTAAGGTTCTAGAATGAGATTTTCTCCGTGCAGCGGAGTGTGCGCTGATATGAAAGTTCCTGGCAGATTAAAACTGTGTGCCGGACCGAGACTCGAACTCGCCAGATAAAATTTGATTTAGTTTTTCTCGTAGCTTCCTGATAACGTCCTGTCGACAGCGAGGTAATTAGAGACCGAGCAAACTCTCGGATTCCGAAAGAATGCAAAAGAAAATCGGCCGTATCCTGTCAAAGGAACCCTCGTCGTGTTTGCCTGGAACGATTTAGGGAGATCACGTATGATCTAAATCGGGATGGCCGGATGGCATTTGAACCGTCATCCTCCCTAATGCGAGTCCAGTGTGCTAACCTCTGCGCCTTCTCGTTCGATACGGAGTTCATGTTCAGCGTGAATCGCCATTCTCCAGCTTACTGGGTGGTCAGTAGTGATGAAAAAACTAGGCAGAGAGCACAACTGAAACAGAAATCCGTAGCGAACTTTACTGAACAGTAAATACTTTCTTTCTTAGAACCATCACGAAACACTGTTTCATATGAAGTTATTGAAAGAAAATACGTAGATACGTCATCTTGTTCATTTGTTTCTCCATAAGATTTGCAATGATTCGAAGTCCAAATGTGGCTGAACTAAGTTGTGCTAGAAATCGCAAAATGTGTTTTTTTTCAGTTAAAATTTTCATCAGCATGAACACCTGAAGTTTTTGAAGTTCTCACCCCAGTTATTATTTTGTCACTGTGTGTTACACATATGACTGGTGTAGTACATCTAGATGTGTAGAACTGAATATGTAAGAAAATTGTTTACCATTTCTTCTGTTGCTGCGTAATTTTTTTCTTTGGTCATAACAATTATAGTGTCATTCGAGAAAAGAAATATTTCTTTTTATTGTATGTCAGACGGAAAGTCGTTTGCATATATCAGAAACAATAGTGGACCTAAGACTGAACCCTGTAGAGCCCCATAAGCGATTGATCCGCTGTCAAAAGGATCTTCCCTGTTTCCATTGGCTGAATTATTAAGTATAACTTTCTGCTTTCTTTTACTTAGACATAGCATTACGCGTTGGTTTGCTGTACCATGAGTTCCATTAAATTTCAGTTTGTGCAGGAGAATATTGTGATTCACACAGCCAAATGCCTTAGATACGTCATAGAAAACATGAAGAGGCGTTATTTTGCTTTTTAATGCTTGTAAAATTTGGTGACTGATCGTGTAAATGGCATTCTCAGTAGAGTACTTCTTCTGAAATCCAAACTGTGATTTATGGAAGATATTATTGTTGCTGAAGTGAAATACTATCCTAGCACACATTATTTCATGAAAATTTTTGGAAAATCCTACAGGATTCCTTATAGACGGATTTAAGAATGGCGTATTTCAGTCTTTCTGGGAGAATGGTCTGAGTTAGTGATGCATGACATTCAAAACAACACAGCCGTTACTGTTGATAGCTAGTAAGTTAGTTTAATGTAAAATTGATAATTTTGCACGATGGATCGGAATAATGTGGAACCGATTATTTTACGTTCACACAGGAAACTAATTTGTACATCTTGTTACATTCTGAGCATTTCTAAGTTCCTTTTGTATGGGAACAGATATTTAGTAGTCGATTTGAAACACCATCAAGACCAGATGAAGTTTTATTTTTGAGAAAATATATAGTTTCCCTAATTACAGAAAAAGTGAGTGAGTGGAATTATGGTTGAATAATATATTTCTTTTCCAACTTACTGTGGTGCTTTTTTCTCTTGAACTGTTTGTCTCTATATTTTCTACTACATTTAAGATATGATTATTAAACATATTTGCTATCTGACTGATCATTTATAGACTCTCCATTTAAGTCAATAGTAATGGTACTGAGTTCCGTGGCCTGTTGCTCTGTCTCTTGTTTCACTACATTCCAAACAGACTTAAATCTTTTTCGGACTTACTGATTTCAGATATAATATTCCTTGATTTTTCAAATGTCTTTACTTAGTAATTTTGAATAGTTTTTCTAATGTGCAACTACTGCAGAATCTTTACTTGTTCTTCACAACAGATACAGTTCTCTTTCCTTTTCATAAGATCCTTTAATTTTTCTGATTATTCACAGGTTTTTATATGGCTGTTTAACTTCCTTTGTGACTAGATTTTTAGTAATTTGGTATGTTATTAATTCCATCCCGGGTCATCTATTCTTAAAAATATTTGGCTTGGGATGGTCAATTATTCCAATTGCAACCGAAGGATATCTATACCGTTAGGAAATATCTTATTTATCGTAATTAAATGTGTATCATGATCATAGACCATGTTTTGTTGGACATTCAGTTATATTCTTGCTTTGAACTTCATAAAAAATAAAATAAAAATATTATCAATTAGAGCCCTACTGTATTTCTCCAGACATGTTGAAAATTTAGTTAGTGAGATCAAATTGTACTATTAAAATATGGTTTCCAGATCGTGTTTCCTATGAGAAACCCTTAGAAAATCTACAATGGAATCACCAGACTAGTAACTGCTTGCTTTTGTCTGATTGTGTTAATATTTGCAACAACTCCGCCTTTTCTCACATTACTTCCACACGAGTAAGATGCTAGAGTTCAACTTTTTACATTTAACTACTCTAATCCTGTGGTTATGTGGTGCTCAAAAGGCACAAGATGTCTGTCTTTTCAGAGCTACTTAAAAGTTCAAAACAGGCTAGAACTTTAGTACTGAATTGTCTTATAATCTGACGAATAAAATAACTTTACTAGTATGTACACTCTTAAGCATTTTGTTTTTTCTTCTGATGTTTTAACTTCTTTCACGACAGAGTGCCTGATTCTTGAATCTAGCCCAAAAAAGGTACTCCTCTGACACCAGTAACCTCAAGGTTCTTGCTTTTCATGACTGTGGCATCCCGTACATTTTCTGGAAGAAGCTCAGCAAACCTATGCGGGAGTGCTGAAAAGTAATTCTTCCGAAATTTTTACACTGTTCTCAATATCGTTTGAGGCATTACATGTCACGCATGCTATATGGTTGATTTTTCCGTTTCAGTGACGCAACTTGAAACCCTCTGCTGCTAGAGGGCTCCGAATTGTAGCTTGCAACGTGGCGAAGTGTAACCTAACTATGTCGGAGCGTGAAAACAGCGTGCTACATCTCATTACTTTCGCCGTTCTTCTGTTTACTCTCAGTCCATATCCTGTACGACTATTCGTTCCACTCAACAGGTGCTGTAATTCATCTTCACTTACATAGAGGGTAGCAATCATCAGCGAATCTCATTATTGATATTCTTTCATCTTCAATTTCAATCACACTCTTGAATCTTTTATTTCAGTCATTGCTTTTTCATGTACGCATCAAACAGTAGGGCCGAGAGACCTATCTTATTTAAAACGTAGCGAAAAGAGACTATTCCTATTAAATATCATCTGTCCAATATTCATTTTTCTTTTCAAATTTTCGCTTTCTGCCGGCCGGTGTGGCCGAGTGGTTCTAGGCGCTTCAGTCTGGAACCGCGCGACCGCTACGGTCGCAGGTTCGAATCCTGCCTCGGGCATGGATGTGTGTGATGTCCTTAGCTAGTTAGGTTTAAGTAGTTCTAAGTTCTAAGGGACTGATGACCTCAAATGTTAAGTCCCATAGTGCTCAGAGCCATTTGAACCATTTCGCTTTCTCTACTGTTAGCCCACTACATTAGCATATCGTTTCTTTACTAACACTGTTACGGCTATATAACATATTACGAATACATATTAATTTCTTTTGACCCGCCAGGGTAGCCGAGTGCGCTAATGCGCTGCTTCCTGGACTCGGGTAGGCGCGCAGGCCCCGGATCGAATCCGCCCGGCGGATTATCGAGGAGGACCGGTATGCCGGCCAGCCTGGAAGTGGTTTTTAGGCGGTTTTCCACATCCCGCTAGGTGAATACCTGGCTGGTCCGCACGTTTCGCCTCAGTTACACACGCCGCCGACATTTGAAACACGTCCGCACTATTTCACGATTTACACTAGAGGCAGACAGTTGGGGTACACTGATTCCGTCCTGGGGGGTACGGGGTGGCGGCAGGAAGGGCATCCGGCCATCCTTAACACTAACGTTGCCAAATCCGTTGTAACCACGCCGACCCTGCGATCGCTGAGGGACTATGGCGTAAGCGAAAGAAGAAGAATTAGTAAATCTTTGTTCTTACTACTGCTGTTATTATTGTTATTATTAACAATATTACTGTACTGAGACACAGCTTTGTCAACCTAAACATTTAAGAACTTCCAAAAATGGTAAAAACACGACTCTATTTGTAGACTAAAAATCTGCTTCAGTTGCCAGTAGCTTCTTAATTTATTGCACGACCGGTTTCGAAGCATCATCTTCAAGGTGTCATCAAATAATTGTGGCGACATAAAGAAGCGGCGGTCGGGCCAGTCATGGAGGGTGACACCCATGCCAAATAAACTCATGGGAGCGCAGGTTCAGCTACCACGGCGCGCGCCTGTACAACACGACACGAAAGTGACTTGCATTTGTTTGATGTGGGCGTGACGTCCCAGTGACTGACTGGCCAGCCTGCCATACAGTTACGTTCCTACTGTTATTTGTTGGCAACTGAAGATGAAGCTTTGTGTTTTGAAACCGGTCACGCACTAAATTAGGAAATTACTGGCAACTAAAGAGGATTTTTGTTCTGTAAATATGTTCCTCAATTGAGGCTGTTCACCGGATCAAATATCTTATAAAAATGCAACCTATTATATAAATAGAGGGATTAGGTCTAAAGGAATAAATAAACTAAATAAATGTCCAAACTGTAGCAGCAGGCACTGCATTCACATGAGATTTCGTTTCAGTAAGCAACTGCCCGCTCAAGTCCGCCTTCACATGTTTCACAGCACTGACAACACAGGACTGGCCATGGGGCCGTAGGATTTTAACGAAACTCAGACTTCAGTATGAAATTGCTACTGCTCTTCCGTCAAGGTCACAGTAATGTTGTAATTTCTGCCTTTATGTAGACTGTTCTTCTCCACTAACTTTCACGTGATTCTCTTTGTCAAAACCCTTACACTAATTCCTCGTGTCCTCTGTCGCTTGGCTTGACAATACGTGTGACCTGGTAGCCTTTTCCTAATTTGTCATGTACCATCTGGTCTACACCATTGCCCTAGATTTTACCTCAATATAAATGTCTATAATATTGTCAGTTTTTGTTATGTGCTCGTTGCGAACTGGTGGAGTTATTAACGAGCTCGAGTGTCGTGTATTTTCAGTTTATTTAGCTACGTATGTTTGTCAGTGTCAAAAAGATAGTTTTTTTTCTCATAATGCTAAACAAGTAGCCATGGTACACGCGACGGGGTGATAGCACTAGGTAGCGCTCCCTCCATATGTCATGGAATGCTAAACATATAAAATTTCAAAAATGATGGAACTAAATATTGTATCCCCGCTAGTAGACGAAGAGGACATTCCACCAGTACCTAGCAAGATGGAGATGTAATCGATTAGTCGCTTCGAAAGGGTGCGGAGCAACAACACATAAGAGATACGTAGAATGACCAAGGTGCCGCCATATTTGAAGCCATTTGGAAACATAGACGCCACGTTTTGCAACGTCATGATGGATAATACGTCGTCTGTTAGCGGGAATCTTACATGTGTTATTGTTACGCGATAACATTTGCTGCTGCTGCTCACAATATTTCTTTTCCCCCGCATGAAGCGTTTCGGGAAATCATTCCAATTAGGAAGTGTGTTTGTCGCGTACTGTAGCATTTCAATCGTGATATTTGTGATGTGCGAGCTGCTGAATTATTTTGGTCCTTTGCTATAATACAAACGAGCATACTTTTGTAATTCCCTATAGATAGAGGTGAATTTATTTAGAACCGTTACTGCGGTCATTCTATTTCTGACTCGAACGATGTTTCACGCTTGGAAGTACTGCCTTACAATTTTATCAGAACTACATTTGTACAGGTCGTTGTTTTTTTTTTTTTTTTTTAGGAAAAGAAAGCGATACTCGCGCTAACAAATATTTAGAACTGTGATTCGAAGGCCTAATTATCGTTGCTGTTGAGGCGAATTCCCGGTATGTATACTAGATTTTAATGTTGTTTTTGTGTGGCTTTGAGCGGTTCTGATGGAAGCTAGAACTTTCATGTTTTATGTCATATTCCTTCAGGATATTCGTCTCTTGAAAGAGCAGTTGCCACATCCTTCCAGGTGAACTCATTCAGGTTCAACATTCATACATTTCTGTAAACTGATGAATGATTCTACATAATATGAACAAAGGCTAAATGAAATGAAGCGCGTCTATGGTATGGAGCAATTGACAAATTTAACAGTAACTATTGTCCTGTTAGCTGATCTGCAACTATTCGACGTTATGATGTAGCTCAGACTATGTTTTTATATGAAGTAGGCCAATTTAATGAAACACCAACACCTTATGCACATATGTCTGATCTGTATTCTTCTGTCTACCGTTGATTTAGTTTTTCACAAATTATGTTATCTACAACGGAACTAATGTTTTAACAACTTCAGTGGAATACAACAAAGAGTTCGTCTCTAAATGAAGATCAAATCCAATAAGTAAACTCTGTTTACATCCCAACGTTCTGAATACATCAAGATATAATCTTAAGGGATAATTATTCTTTCTTAATACCATTTCTGCCACTCTGAAGAGTTTTATTACATCTTTAGAAGGATCGTCTAGGCTGTCAATTACATATTTTAATGCATTTAACCCTGCTTTTGTCTGATCCTAGGAGCAAGCAGAACTTGTAAGCAACATAAACACGTATGATTTTTACTCACTTGCCTAATAACGTTTCCAGAAATGTATACTAATAATATTTTCAGAATCCAGTGTCAACACTTTGTATTGTGAACTTTCATCGTGACCAAACGGTCATTAGCTACTAACGTGTATTAAAGACATGATTTTAAATAGTTCAGAAAAAAAAAAACAATTCGAAATGGTTGCGACTCATTCTTTTCGTTAATATAAAGTCGAGTACTGGAGAATTATTCTACATACTTTTCAGAAATCGCCCCAAACTCTAAACACCGATAACAATGCCACAATTCTCCTTGTGTGACAAGTAAAAAAAGATAACCATCATACACCTTCAAATTCATAAAGTGCCGAGCAGTTACAAATAAAATACAGTCTCTGATGAAGAATGATAGGAAGCTGTAATTATCATACAGCAGCGAAACTTGGTAGACATGTTAATGCATTAAGACGGAACCAATTTATCCTGAAAAAAAAAGTTCCAATTTTTGGTTACCAGGAGCGTTATAAACGATCTCGTCGACGTCTCCACTGCTCAAACTGAAAAAATTGTGTAAGTGGCAGTTAGTAATAAAATCAGTATTATGCCTGTCTACATCCCCTCCCTAACTCACTGCATATGGAAACATTTCTACATATCTTTGTTACATTCAGAGTGCCAGATTTGCACCTGGTAGCCAAAATTGGAACTAAGATTTTCCAGCGTTAATCTGTTCTGCATTAACACATTAAAATATTTACCAAGTTTCGCTGCCACACGATAATTACGGGCCACACGGTACCTCTGTGAGTAGCCAGTTTAATTATAACCACCCAATACTATTTTCATTTACCTTTAGTGTTACAAATTGTTTTATTACCTCAAAACACTAGTGTTTCAAGAATACCTCTAGGAGGAGGAGAAACCTCTTTAATATACATCTGAAAACAATTCTGATGTCCGTCACACATTTAATTTCCTTGGGTAGTATGTCAAAGAGTTTTGTAGCTGCATATTTCACCAATTTCTGTGCCAAAAGCAGATTCATTAAATGTTAATGCAGATAATTTTTCCTTATACTGTTGTACTTGTGAATATCTCTGTTACTTTCAAACTGAGACTGATTGTGGCCAGCACATTTTGTAAGTGAATAAATGTACAGTGGAACCGTGGTTAATCTTCCTAACTGATTAAAGACATGCCTTCATTATGTATATATAATTCTGATTAGTTTCTCCTATGCAGTGGAAGCTGTTTGACTAACGTAGTTGGAGAGTTACCCCAGAATATTATCGCATAAGACATCAGTAAATGAAAATATCCAAAATATTTTATTTTACATACTTCTACATCGTCAAAGTCGTTAATATCTCTTACTGCAAACGTAGCCGCACCAGTGTGTTTGAACAAGTCTACTGTATGATTTTTCGACTCTTCATCAATAGTCACAGCTAATGCTTTGTGTGCAAATAACTCCAGTATATACGATACGGCTGATATTTGATTTATGGACTTAAGGCCATGGTCCAAGACCTGATTCTCTGCCTAACATTTCGTCTTCCACCGCTGGAGTCTTAATCAGAGGCTTTAACGTCTCAGAAAGCTGTTACAGACTCAAACAAAATCAGCTAGCCAAACTGTCTATTCCATGCAACCAACGATTGGTTAGTGACATCATCAGAGCACTAGCTAAGACGGCGGATTCGTGCAGACGAATGCTATGGAGCGTGTGGTGGGGAAGAGTTTTATTTATTTATCACTAGGGCCCACAGCTTCTATATTTTCAATCCTTGTTTTCTGTTCAGATTTTTACTGTGCTTTCGAATGAGATCTTGCTAAAACCACTGTCCTAGCATATGATCTGCTGACTTATCCATCTTGTCCAGGCGACATTTGTTGTGTTCCTTGAGGGGGGGGGGGGGTTAATTGTTTCTTTTTCTAGTTTTTGTGTAGGCTAGGACGCAAGTGCACGGGATTTTATGTACTCCTGCTACGGCAAACGGTGGGCGTAGGTCCTTTGCAGTGTTCAAATATTCGCGCATCTTTCTCGTTGGCTTAAACACTGTGTCAATACAATACGGCTTGCTTAGTATATTTGAGTCTGTCATGGCTTTCTGTGTAGTTAAAACCTGTGATGAAGTCTCCAGCAATAGAAGAGAAATATTAGGCATTGAATTATGCTTTGGACTAAGGCCTTATGCCCATAAATCAAGTATCAGTAGTATCGCAAATTCCGGCCGTGAAAGCCTATATTGTATATTTGAACTTGTATATTGAACTTATATTGTATATTGTTTATTTGAACTTTAGTATGTACACATATGGTGTCTCTACTTTCAGGCACTTCTGAAATTGCAGACACCTTATGGTGATCTTGCAGACATTATGTGAAATGAATCAAACGAAACAAAGACATTAGCTGCCAACGGGCATTGAAACAAGTCAATGGTGAAAGTTGAAAATTTATGCTGAAACAGAACTCGAACCTGGATTTACCGATTCTCATGAGCAGTTGCCCTGACCGATTCAAATTTTCAACTTATCCACACTCTAATCATGTAGTGCCCCTGCCAATAACCTTTTATACTCGCAGCATATCAGTGATTCCCATATGAGGTCGAGAATGTGCGTGCATCTGCACAGAAGGGATCGGTTTCCGAAAGAACAGACATAATAAATGTATAAAGAAAAGGCGATCCTTTCTGTGCAGATGCATGCGTATGCCCGATCTCGCATGGGAATCATCAATATGCTCTGAGTATTGAGGATAATGGGCAGAAATAGTACGTCAGTAATGTGTGGGTAAGTTGAAACTTTGAGTCGGTCACGGATTGTGTCCGGATAGCCGAATCGGTTAAGGGAACCGCTCATTAGAGGCGGTAGGTTCCGTTTCGAGTCTCAGTCCGGTACAAATTTTCAACTTTCCCCACTGGCTTGTTTGAGTGCAGCTAATGTCTTTGTTTGGTTTGCTTCACCCCAGTACTTGTCGTACTGTCTGCTGTCGGCGACGCCTGACCCGGCTGCTCCGTGTTGCAGTGCTCGTGCGCGGGTGACTGGCGCGATGGGGCGGTCGCAGAGCCCCATGGAGCTCGGCTAGAGGCGCCCCCACGGCTCCGGCACCCCCGCTGCGGCATCGGCATGGAACCGCCCGACCGCGACCGCGACCGCGGACACCGCCCTCTAGCCTTCGACAAGGTCAGTCCCACCACCCTCTCACCCTCACCTGCTGCAACATGCGTTGGCTCAGCCAGTATAAATATGTTTCTAATGGTCCCGTGTCGTCTAAAAAAGAAAATACGTAGTACATTTGTCATTTTGTTGATGGCAACGGCTTGCCTCGTTAAATAAGCCTCTTTCCATCTACTACTTTGAAGAATTTTGGCCTAGAAAACCAGCCATTTATGCCTTTTTAAAAACTTCCCTGGCACATATGTAACTGATATATCTTAATGAGTAACACATTCAAAAAGATGGCAAGCTTTAACATTTATTTTCCATATTTACTTCATTTCTTTCATAGATTACAGATTTTAAAATAATGATCACATAAAGTATAATTTATCCTTAAAAAGAAAAAGAGGAGGCGAGCTGAGTTCTTGAAAGATTTCTTCCTCTTAAGCTTCCAGAATTTCTTGCTCATTCAACTAACTGCCAGACAAAGAGAAAAAGAGAGAGAAAGAGAGAGAGAGAGAGAGAGAGAGAGAGAGAGAAAGAAAGAAAGTGCTCTCCGTTCTAATTCACCCAAGAGTTATTGTTGCAAGATTTCAAGTGGAGTACATGAAATTATTACATTTATAGAGCAATAATGCGAGTGGTTCTGAGGTTTCAGGTATCGACTACGGTTGAAACAACCTATTAGTATATGGTGTAGTTTCCACAGCGGCAGTGCAGATGCTGACTCTGGAATACTGTCGATCGTACAGGCGGCAAATACTGTCTGGGATACGTTATGGCGAGCGTGCTCGATTTGTTCACGTAGTTCTGTAAGATATATGAAGGTAGTATCTGTTCAGGAAAGAATAGATACCACTGATGACCGTGCTGCTTCTCTAGACTGAAATGATAATTAAATCGACACCTTAGCTGCAAACAGGCGTTGATATACATTACTGGAGAGCGTGCAAAGGGATAAGTCCCTGCAGGCGCACTATCCTCTGTGCCCTCGGTGGCTCAGATGGATGCCGGCACGCCAACTCAGCGTTTTCGGTGAGAGGGTTAGCTGCCCTCTGTAATAATAATAAAAAAAAAAAAATAAAAAAAAACTGAGTTAATGGATCAACGACGAACTGAAACGGGTGTCTTGCGACGTCCGCCCCAAGCAGATACAACGAACAAAAACGAACAAAATGAGATTAATAAGAAAAGATTGGACAGAGCGTCTTCCACGTTAGCAGGAGATCCCGGGTTCGAGTCCCGGTCGGGGCACACATTTTCAACAGGTCCCCAATGATGAGAGTAGTGTGCTGACCCCATGCCCCTCCACATCCGCATCCAGTGACGCCTGTGGGCTGAGGATGACACGGCGGCCGGTCGGAACCGTTGGGCCTTCATGCCCTGTTCGGACGGAGTTTAGTAATTAGAGGGAACGGAAGCACCGTTCTAGTACATTCCTTATGATTAAGATCCCACTAAATGAACCATCATGGATCCTGTTTGAATCCACTGAGAACAGCTTCACAGCTGATTTCAAAGTTAGTTGGCGTTATCTCTTCTTTAGAGTCAAAGGTTGCAGTCTTCTTTGTGGAACGAAGCTCACAGAAAATACTCATTTCGCATGATTCGAAGATACAAGGCATCACAACTGAACGAGCCTTGTTACTCGCCCAAGTGTTCACTCGCACTCGATGTCAAATTTCAGAATTGGCAGCACTCTCGCTGATGAAAGCCAGTTTTCACCGGAATGGAGATGCATTAGCCTCAACAGTGATTTTTCAGAATAACAGCCACTCACTCCGGTCACACAAATGCAGGTGACACGGATCGGAAATGTCGTATTTAGAGGCGCTTTTTGCGATAAACGTTTTCGAGGAATTGTGCTTGTTGCTGAACATGGGTAACGGAAATGTGGTTTCCGCTACAATCGCAGATAATTACGCTTTTGTGAATCCGATCAAAGGCTCGGCTTTCGTATGTAACTTAACTATATTAACATAAAAATATTTTATTGTACGACATGTGCGTGCGAGCGCATGTCCGAAAGAACAGATACCATCTTAGTATATACACTCCTGGAAATGGAAAAAAGAACACATTGACACCGGTGTGTCAGACCCACCATACTTGCTCCGGACACTGCGAGAGGGCTGTACAAGCAATGATCACACGCACGGCACAGCGGACACACCAGGAACCGCGGTGTTGGCCGTCGAATGGCGCTAGCTGCGCAGCATTTGTGCACCGCCGCCGTCAGTGTCAGCCAGTTTGCCGTGGCATACGGAGCTCCATCGCAGTCTTTAACACTGGTAGCATGCCGCGACAGCGTGGACGTGAACCGTATGTGCAGTTGACGGACTTTGAGCGAGGGCGTATAGTGGGCATGCGGGAGGCCGGGTGGACGTACCGCCGAATTGCTCAACACGTGGGGCGTGAGGTCTCCACAGTACATCGATGTTGTCGCCAGTGGTCGGCGGAAGGTGCACGTGCCCGTCGACCTGGGACCGGACCGCAGCGACGCACGGATGCGCGCCAAGACCGTAGGATCCTACGCAGTGCCGTAGGGGACCGCACCGCCACTTCCCAGCAAATTAGGGACACTGTTGCTCCTGGGGTATCGGCGAGGACCATTCGCAACCGTCTCCATGAAACTGGGCTACGGTCCCGCACACCGTTAGGCCGTCTTCCGCTCACGCCCCAACATCGTGCAGCCCGCCTCCAGTGGTGTCGCGACAGGCGTGAATGGAGGGACGAATGGAGACGTGTCGTCTTCAGCGATGAGAGTCGCTTCTGCCTTGGTGCCAATGATGGTCGTATGCGTGTTTGGCGCCGTGCAGGTGAGCGCCACAATCAGGACTGCATACGACCGAGGCACACAGGGCCAACACCCGCCATCATGGTGTGGGGAGCGATCTCCTACACTGGGCGTACACCACTGGTGATCGTCGAGGGGACACTGAATAGTGCACGGTACATCCAAACCGTCATCGAACCCATCGTTCTACCATTCCTAGACCGGCAAGGGAACTTGCTGTTCCAACAGGACAATGCACGTCCGCATGTATCCCGTGCCACCCAACGTGCTCTAGAAGGTGTAAGTCAACTACCCTGGCCAGCAAGATCTCCGGATCTGTCCCCCATTGAGCATGTTTGGGACTGGATGAAGCGTCGTCTCACGCGGTCTGCACGTCCAGCACGAACGCTGGTCCAACTGAGGCGCCAGGTGGAAATGGCATGGCAAGCCGTTCCACAGGACTACATCCAGCATCTCTACGATCGTCTCCATGGGAGAATAGCAGGCTGCATTGCTGCGAAAGGTGGATATACACTGTACTAGTGCCGACATTGTGCATGCTCCGTTGCCTGTGTCTATGTGCCTGTGCTTCTGTCAGTGTGATCATGTGATGTATCTGACCCCAGGAATGTGTCAATAAAGTTTCCCCTTCCTGGGACAATGAATTCACGGTGTTCTTATTTCAGTTTCCAGGAGTGTATATAGCTAAGGCTCACCGGCCACTTGACCGTCTTCTTCTTCTGTGTGAATGCACAAACAGTGCCCGAACTGTTACGGGAATCGAGAACGCGCAGCGAGTAATGAGTATAATGGGCGGGGGCACTACGAATGTAGTGCGGGACAATACGTTGAGAATGTGGGTTTCGCGGGAGGCGTGCCGGAGATAAATCCTTGCAGTCGCGCTATCCTCTGTGTCCTCGATGGCTCAGATGGACAGAGCGTCTGCCATGTAAGCAGGAGATCCCGCGTTCGAGTCCCGGTCGTGGCACACATTTTCATCTGTCCCTGTAAGCAGCTAAGGGTGTTCATTTCATTGTAATTAAATAAAACATGATTTTGCGACTCGTTGCTGTATATTTGGTAATTTTATGGTTTACGGTCGCTGCACGACTTGGGAACCACATGGAGCCCACCATATATATATATATATATATATATATATATATATATATATATATATATATATATATATATATATATGAAATTTTTTGACAACAAATTTACTGCATCCTAGTCGCCTTTGTCTATATATTCATAAAATAATTGCATGTACGAGGGCTATATGTTTCCAAGGCTCTGTCGCATGCGAACTGAAAGCCACAGTGCAAAATCGGATGAAGCTTTGAACAGATGTGGTGTGCAGGGAATCTAGTACGGCCGTGTATCGCCATACAGGCCTAGCACAGTAGAGTCTCGCGACAAGTAGGAAGTGCATGATGTCATTACTGACGGGTTCCCTCTGACTGCATGTAGTCGACGTAACAGAACTGTCACTCGTGGCAGCGCAGTGCGGGAGTGATGCAGGAGTTTCGAAGCAGGACGTACGAAAGTTCATGATCCAGGCGGTCAGGACAGGGAACAAGTGTCAACTGGCGGCCTAGTTCAGAGAGTGGACCAGGCGATTCTAGATTCACAATTTCTGTGTTGACTGATTCGTCTGCTGACCGTTTTGGTACAGACAACGAGGTGCAGACAAGTGTAGAGAATTGGCTGAAAGCTTAGGAGGCTTGCTTCTGTGACGTGGGTATTGGAAAGTTCTTACCATGTTACGACAAATGTCCAAGTCGGGGCGGCGACCGTGTAGAGAAGCGACTGGAAGTTGTAGCTAAATGCTATAAACAAAACATTTTTAATTCTCACTGTTGTTTCCAATCCCTGACCGATCGGAGCTAAAAGAAAAGAAAAGTTGCCGTTGTATGTGTTTATGTACGTTCCACAGTTCCTCGAAACCGCTGAATATATTTCAACTGAACTTGGTACACATATCACTTAACGTCTGCAAAAACGCACCTGTCAGATAAGACCAACAAAACTCCCATAGGTGTGGGGATGAAAAGGGCAAAGTCTGAGGCTCGTCTGGGGCAATTACAGTCAAAATTTGTATATACATAATCCATTACTTGTGTTATTTTTATAATTATTTATATAAAAATATTGTAATGATGAGGTACTCCTACCACACGAAAGGGTGGAGTGGGGGCAAGAAGTCATGACATGTCAAAATTAGTGAAGGTGACCGATGCTCTTATCGAATATATAGTTTCCGGGGTCGCTAGGATCATTGATGACATCCCCGAAGATGTTTCACCTCTAGGGGTGACGGAGGTGGTGGTGCTGTAAAGACAGTTGACACATCTATAATTTCTATCAAAGTCGGCACACATCAATTGCTATGTGGAAAAAAGAAAAAAAAACATCTGTTACAGTGCGACACCACTAGTACCGCTATGCCTGAGGGTGAGGACAAAAATAGGTGACATACAATCAAATCTCGGGAGCGTCTGTATCAATATCAATCAAGTCTGATGTTTACATGACTCATTATTTGCTTAAAATTAGTGTGGGGTTAGGGTTCTCTTGCTAGCCCTAGGGGTAGGGGTGGGTATAGGAAGTGGTGTTTTGTAAAAGTGGTCGAAAACGACCTGCTGGTATTTCTTCCCTGTCTGGGGAAAACTCTGAAATGCAATCTGTCAGCTATTTATGTGTTAACAATATCGCAAGAAAGAACAGCGCAGCCACCCAGTAAGTTTGTTTCAGGGATAATGATCCAGCCACGCGACTGAATGGCATCGATACGTTTTTAAGTATTCATGTGACACTGCAGAGCGAAATTCTCTGCAGAAACAAATGAAGTATATGTACAAAGTGACATTCTCTGCAGATGCAAATGAGGTATGTGTACAAATTCTCAGCGAATGAGAATAATATTCTTTAGTATATGATTATCCATTGCTCTTTGTTTCCGAAACTAACCCCTGTATCTCACTGCAGTGCAACGAGACACAGAGCTGCACTCATGCCTGACAGACACTTTCGTTCACTTCGATATACGTATGGGAATATAATACACACTGAAGAGCTAAAGAAACTGTTACACCTGCCTCATATCATGTGGGGCGCCGGGGATCACGCAAAAGTGCCGCAGCACAACGTCGCATGGAATCGACTAATGCCTGAAGTAGTGCTGGAGGGAGCTGATACTATGAATCCTTCAGGGATGTCATTAAAGAGTACGAGGGGATCGAGATCTCTTCTGAACAGCGCGTTGCAAGGCTTCCCAGAAATGCTCAATAACGATCATGTCTGGGAGTTTGGTGGCCAAAGGAAGAGTTTAAACTCATAAGAGTGTTCCTGGAGCCGCTCAGTAGCAATTCTGGACTTATAGGGTGTCACATTATCCTGCTGGAATTGCCCAAGTCCGTCGAATGCAGAGTGGACATGAATGGATGCAGGTGATCAGGCAAGATGCTTACGCATGTGCCACCAGTCAGAGTCGTATCTAGAGGTATCAGGGGTCCCATATCGCTCCAACTGCACGCGCCCCACACCATTACAGAGCGGCCACCAGGTTAAACAGTCCACTACTGACATGATCTATGGATTCATGAGGTTGTCTCCATACTCGTACACGTCCATCCGATACAATTTGAAACGAGACTCGGCCGACCAGACAACACGTTTCCAATCATCAACAGGCCAATGTCGGTGTTGACGGGCCCATGCGGGCAGTCATCAATGGTAGACGATTGGGCCTTCGGATCCGAAAGCCCTTATCGATGATGTTCCGTTGAGTGGTTCACACGCTGACACTTGCTGATGGTTCAGCATTGAAATCTGCAGCAATTTGCGGGAGGATTGCACTTCTGTCACGTTGAGCGATTCTCTTCAGTCGTCGTTGGTCCAGTTCTTGTAGGATCTTTTTACGGCCACAGCAATGTCGGAGATTTGAAGTTTTACCTGCTTCCTGATATTCACGGTACGCTCGTGAAATGGTCGTACGGGGAAATCCCCACTTCATCGCACCCTCGCAGACTCTGTGTCCCACCGCTCGTGCGCCGACTCTAAGAGCACGTTCGAACTCACTTAAATCTTGATAACCTACCATGGTAGCAGCAGTGACTGATTTAACAACTGTGCCAGACACTTGTCTTGTATAGGCGTTGCCGATCGTAGAAAAAGTTTAATAAATAATTGTGACTAAATAACGATCTTCAGAGTGACAGGTCTTTCTGACGCGATCCTCCGACTACGCCTTCCTGGTGCTAATCGTTTCATCCCTACGTAACCACAATGGACAACATCCTGCGTAATCGATTTTCTGTATTCTCCCCCTTTATGTCTGCCGCTACCATTATTCATCTCTATTTCTCATTCCTCTAGAAAGTTAACTAATCCTAGAAACCGAAGCAGATGTGTTACTAACTTGTTCCTAGTTCTCAAAAGGGTCTTACGTAGACTAATTTCCTCACACATTTTTCGTCACACTCTTTTACTTGTTGAGACCGTTAAATTTTTGACATACCTCGATAACATCTCAATTCAAGTTTCTCCAGTTCTTATTCTCCGGATATCCGATACTCCATGTATCATTTCCATTAATGCTGTGCTCCAAATAAAAACCTTGATTTCTTCCCCAACGCCGGATCAGTATCTAATAACAGTAGAGCCCTTCTACTGAAGAAAGCTTTCTTCGTCATTGCTAATCCACTGCTGATATATTACTTTCTTCGGTCATCTTTTTTTCTATTCTGCCTTCCTACGTGGGAGAACTTATTCACTCTTACCACTACTGTGTCAATTTCGATGTTGATGTTTAGCAACTGATTATTCTCTTTTCTACTTTCTTCGTCACTTGGGTCTTTGCTATGTCTATTTTCGAGCCGTATTCCGTGGTATGTATGTTACTTCCACCCTTCAACAGGCCTTCTAAATGCTTCTTACAAACATTATCCGATCAAAAGTATCCCGACTATGTAATGCAGAATTGACCACTAGATGTGAATAGAGACAGATCTGGTAGTGTAAAGGGAGGCTGTTATTTTGTGTTGTCAGTAGGGAAGCAGTAACAGCAGTCAAGAAGGAGAGCTCAATGACTCTGAATGTAGACTAGACATTGGATGTCACCTGAGTAACAAAAACGTCAGAGAGAGTTCAAGCTTTATAAAGCTCCCCAGCCCGACTGTTGGAGATGTGAATGTGAAGCGGAACTGCGCAGAAAAAATCAGAGCTAAACGGAGTCCGGGCAGAACAGACAGGGACCGTTGAGCATTACGGAAGGTGATTGGAAACTTTTGCGTGATATCAGTGAGAGGAATGACTCGTGAGTTGCAAAGAACTACCATCTGTGCCATGTCGGCTGCGCCACTTTCCATACCCGTACCTGACGACCTACGGAGAAGGGATGATCATGCAAGTTAATTAAAGGAAATAATATAGTTGCACAATGTAAACTTCTTACTGAATGGTAATTAATAGAGGTGACACAATAAAACGTCGATATTGGTACCACACCACGCACATAGACACATTAAAGAGAGGGGGGATAATCAAATCTGTAACAGAAAAAATTGGTTCACTATATCAGTCACGTTTTCTATCGAAAAGCAAAACACCTGAGTTACCCACTGAGACAAACAATTGAACGTTTAATACTTGGCTAAAGCGTTGTTATGATGAACTATAACCTAGGCACAAGTGGGTGAACTCTCAATCGCAAAGTTATACGAATAATATGTGAATACTGCTATTAACTGTAAACAAAATTAGTAAATTATAGAAATGATACGGAAAAAAATGGAATCGAACACGCATGACATTGCAAAACCGAATACTGAAACCAAACTAGCTAGCTGTGAAGTATTAAAACCGAGTAACTGGCTATTGTAGGGAGTGGACCAATATCGCGTCCCTACAGAATCAGGTATAGCAATGATGGTACGTCTTACAAACTCGTAGTGTAACGTGGAAAGTATGGCACTGGCGGCTCGATGCTCTGAGTTCAGCTCTCCCCCTGTTCTCAGTGCCTGAGTGCGGAAATCCTCCTCTGTGACTGCAAAGCTCGCTTCTGTTATTACTCTTCCGTAGTCTAGTATGAAGTCATAAACGTTCGTTGTCTAGTGTGAAGTTTTCCCTTTCTGGATGCTCTGTAACTTTGTTGTTTCTGTCAGAGCAGGGATTTCGCTGGCCAGTATTGGCCGACATTGCGAGTTCAGTTCAGTGAAACTCAAGAAAAGATGTTAAACAGTCTCTTATTCTTGCAGATTTTTGCTATTTCTAACCAATACTGCTCTGGGGTGAAGAGGAAGGTACAAAATGACTCCATGCTATTATTTGTAAAAAAGACCTACAAACCGGCTGACACATAGGCGCAGCCAAAAAAGTACGTGCTCTACGAAGATCCCAATAAGAACCAATCAGAACGTTGAATTCTAAAATAAACCGAATGTTTCCAGAATGAAATTTTCACTCTGCAAAGGAGTGTATGCTGATATGAAACTTCCTGGCAGATTAAAACTGTGTGCCGGACGTAGTCTCCAACTCTTCATCTAACAAAGGATCACAAACAAGTTTCTGCGATGCTGGGAGTCTCATTTTTTTAAAAGGCTTCTAGGAAGTACGCTGCATTTTTTCAACAGGAAAAAAGCTGTGCCACGGCCCGCGCTCCGAGTATAGGATGGGTGCACGTGAATGTCGGTGTGTCTACATGAAGCTGCATCTTTGCCTCGGACTATGAATATTTTTATGTTAGCCAGCTCCTCTTAGAAGAACTCTCATCGTTCGTTAGCCAGCTCAGAGGCTCCACCGAGCGAGGTGGCGCAGTGGTTAGCACACTGGACCCGCAATCGGGAGGACGACGGTTCAACCCCGTCTCCGGCCATCCTGATTTAGGTTTTCCGTGATTTCCCTAAATCGCTTCAGGCAAATGCCGGGATGGTTCCTGTGAAAGGGCACGGCCGATTTCCTTCCCCATCCTTTCCTCACCCGAGCTTGCGCTCCGTCTCTAATGACCTCGTTGTCGACGGGACGTTAAACACTAATCTCCTCCTCCTCAGAGGCTCCCAGCTGCACAGTCTCTTTATAGAACTTAACAGAGAAGTGGAAAGGAGGCAATAGAAAGCAGCAGTCACTGCAGCTACTGAAACGTGGTAGCAACTGTTATGCAACATCAGTGATCAACTACTTGAGCAAGAGAAATGAGTGTAAAAATATTGTGAAATATGTTTTGTGAGTTTCAGAGCAAAAAAGACCTGTAACACCACTTCTCGCGAGTGGTCGCCATAACAACTTGGGCTATCGGTGCACGTTCCCCGAACCGACCCAAATTTCCATACGTCGCGCTGTCTACATTCTTATCTCATAGTCCACTAAATTCGCCACCTAACGCTACCAACATCACTTGGATTCCCGCAACAGGGATATATATACCTAATACAGCTGATGTCAAGGAGTTTGCAGTCAGCGAATAAATTTCGAAGGTGAGAATCCGTGTTCAAAGTGGACTGCATGATCAACGTGCTGTCACCATCACCTGTCTCGCTTGAGGATCACGAGACTAAGACAGATCAGGATGTGTGCAGAGACATATGAACAGCTGTTTTCTTGTTGCTCAATATGTGAATCGAGAACTATATAATGCCGTTAATATGTGTGCGAAGTACCCTTTACAGTGCTTTCTACAGTGACTTACTGAGTATATACGGAGTCAAAAAAAATTTTCTATTTTTTTGAGAGGTGGTGGTATGGCAAGACAAAAAATGTCTACTAAACGTGGGCTCTAAATTACGTAATGCAAGTTCTTTGCTACTACGTACGACGTACAGATTGCAGTAAACAGACGAGGACACACTTCTATTACTATCCACGCACACATAATGCAATAAACACCTCGTAGTGTTGTTAATATAAACTGTACTCACCGTTGTGGTTAAATAGAGCCGCGTGGGATTAGCCCAGCGGTCTAAGGCGCTGCAGTCATGGACTGTGCGGCTGGTCCCGGCGGAGGTTCGAGTCCTCCCTCGGGCATGGGTGTGTGTGTTTGTCCTTATGATAATTTAGGTTATGTAGTGTATAAGCTTAGGGACTGATGACCTTAGCAGATAAGTTCCATAAGAATTCACACACATTTGAACTTTTTTTTTTTAGGTTAAATGGAGCAGATACTTTAATTCTAATGGAATAAGTTTGCGGTTTGGTAAGTTTGTGAAATGCCTCTACATTGTAGTGTATGCACTATCCAGAACTGTAGATACTGTTTACAGTAACAGCTGACAGATGTTATGTAAATTTGAAGCTGGGAGGGGGGGGGGGGGTAAGGAAAGGAACTATTGAGGTCAGCTGCAACGGGAGTTTATGCGGAATCAGCAGCGACGAGTGAAAAATGTGTGCTGGGCCGCAATTCGAACTCGGGATTGCATGCTTAGTACGCACTTGCGTTAATCACAAAGTGTTTATCGTAATTCCACGGACTAACTCGGCGCACCGCTTGGCCGACCACCATTCCCACCTAGTGCCACCTCTCTACAGTCCTCATCCATCTCCTCCAGGCCTGCTACTTTGAGATTCCTGCAGCAGGCCGAATGTAATTGTGCATCCGCACAGAAGGTGATGGATTCATTGCGAATCAGTTAGATATGAACGCATGGTGTCTGCTCTTTCGGATATGTCCAAAAGAATAGCAGGTGTAGAAGTATGAAACCGGAATTTGGATTCAATAATTACACGTCTGTTGTTTGAAACTGATAAACAGTATCTTATTCCGAATAATCTGTATTGCTATTTATACATTTCTCCCACCTCTCTGGCGAGCTATCAATGCCACGCCAAACAGCTGTTCTTCTTTTAAAGCGAACCAGTCAGCGAGTCATTTTCGTACATTTTCATAAGAATTGAAGAGTTGTTCAGCTACAGCGTGTCCCAGTGATGCAAAAAGATGATAATCGGACGTAGCCAAGCTTGGAGAATAAGCTGTATGACCTAGTATTTCCCAACTGAAAGCCTCGATCGTTCCCCTGAGCCGTATTGCTGTGTGTGACGGGACGTTATCAGCAGCAACATGACTTCGTAGAATGAGATTTTCACTCTGCAGCGGAGTGTTCGCTGATATGAAACTTCCTGGCAGATTAAAACTGTGTGGCGGACCGAGAATCGAACTCGGGACCTTTGCCTTTCGCGGGCAAGTGCTCTCATTCTGGAAACATCCACCAGGCTGTAGCTAAGCCATGTCTCCGCAATATCCTTTCTTCCAGGAGTGCTAGTCCTGCAAGGTTCGCAGAAGAGCTTCTGTAAAGTTTGGAAGGTAGGAGACGAGCTACTGGCGGAAGTAAAGCTGTGAGGACGGGACGTGAGTCGCGCTTGGGTAGCTCAGTTGGTAGAGCACTTGCCCGCGAAAGGCAAAGGTCCCGAGTTGGAGTCTCGGTCCGCCACACAGTTTTAATCTGCCAGGAAGTTTCAACATGACTTTATGTTACCATTTTCCACATTCCGGTCATTTTTCACGCAATGCTAGATTTAAATCGATCATTTGCTGTTGGTAGCGATCAGTGTTAACGGTTTCACCAGGTTTTAGCAGCTCATAGTAGATGACGCCCTTCTGATACCACCAAACACAGAGGATTGTGTTCTTTCCAAAGCGATTTGGTCTTGCAGTGGATATCGATGGTTTGTCTGCATTTACTCATTATTTATGACCCTTAGGATTCTCAAAATACATCCATTTTTCATTACAAGTTACTATTCGATCGAGAAACGGCTCTCTTTTGTATCTGGCGAGCAGCATTTCATAAGTGGTCTTTAGATTTGCTTGCTGTCTTTCATTCAGTTCATGCGGAACCCATTTTCCCACTTTCTGCACCTTTACCTTAGCTTTGAACCGAAAAGAAACGGCTTTCTGCGTCACATTCAATTGTTCCGCGAGTTCCTGTTGAGTATGAGTATCATCATCCAATAAAGCCTGCAATTCATTGTCTTCGAACTTTTTCGGTGGTTTCCCGCGCTCGTCATTTCTCACGCAAAATCACCACTTTTGAATTTTTGAGCCACTCGAAACACTGTGTTTTTCTCAAGGGTATGTTCGCCGAAAGCTTAGACAAGCATTCAATGCAATTCTGCAGCAGTTTCCTTCAAATGATAACAGAAAACCAATACTGTGCGCAAATCGTAGTTCGTAAGTTCGTAGGCACAAAACTCGACATGTTTACGGGCTTGAAACAGATACTTGTGTATGGAACTTGTGTTACTGTGTGGTGACGTACGTCGTCAGCCCTTACAGGAAGCAGATGGCGCTGCAGACGCGATCTCACGGGCCCTGCACTGACGGCTACCACCATCTACAGGGAAATTCCGGTTTCATACTTCTACTCCTGGTAGACACCACGCAGCCATATATAATTAACTGATGTTTACTGCATGCTGTATTCATGGACAATATCAGGGGAGACTGTCTCCATTAGTTTACTGCACTTTACAGATCGTTCGTAATAGCAAAACTCCTGCAGTAGACAGGATGTGTTTCCCAGTAGCAAAGTTGTAAAAGTGCTCATAGCTCGTAAGTTATGGATGTTACGTCCCATATTTACTGAACATTTTTTCTTACTTTGATCCACACTATCCCCGTCTGAACAACCTGTAGACATAGATTTTCAGATGTGGAGTGTATAAAAATATTTTCGACCTGCCCGCCTGTTACATATTAGTGCTTTTGCCCCTCGCTGCGTGATGGCGCCGGCCTGTGGAACAGAAAGCTTTGTCCGCTCGGCGCGTCCTCGCCTGCCAGGGCTATTGTCTGTCGGTGTTTTTCGCAGTGGTATATTTGGTGGCGGGCACCGGCGCAGGCGTCATTTCTGTGCGATGCTTTCCCCGAGAGTAGCGACGTCTTGTAACCTGCAGCGCGAAGTCAGCCTCGTTGCCGACAGCACAAACAAAACATCCTGGCCTCTGGTCTACTGGAGGTGCCCGATATAAAGATTCAACGCTCAGCGGAGGTATTACGAGATTTACATTTTACTCAGAAGGGGACGCTCCATACTGTAAATCACGGATTTTGATGGGCTTCAAATATGTTGTAGAGGCCCTTACCGTGAGTACTAAGCTACCCGGTTTTTTAGCGACTGGCCTTGGTTTTTGAAGGTCATTGCGCGCTTTGTATATGTTGTGGTTGGCAGGAGAGCCAACACCGTGTTACTAGAGGAGGCCGAAAGGCACGCATTTTAGCTCACGCAGGCTGGCGTGAGATCTGGAACAGGACAAGGAAATTATACTTTAGAAAAACGGACGTAGCTGGTGGAATACTTAACTTTAATCCATTAATGATGAACGTCGGTCTTGACGGTACATGATTCACAATATCAATAGTAATTGAATATGGCGCCTTGCTAGGTCGTAGCAAATGACGTAGCTGGAGGCTATGCTAAACTATCGTCTCGTCAAATGAGAGCGTATTTTGTCAGTGAACCATCGCTAGCAAAGTCGGTTGTATAACTGGGGTGAGTGCTAGGGAGTCTCTCTAGACCTGCCGTGTGGAGGCGCTCGGTCTGCAATCACTGATAGTGGCGACACGCGGGCCCGACGTATACTACCGGACCGCGGCCGATTTAAAGGCTACCACCTAGCAAGTGTGGTGTCTGGCAGTGACACCACAGTATACGAGGTGCGGCTAGAAAAAAACCGGACTGATGCTGGAAAAAACATTTATTTACAATTATTTACAATTTCATGTTATCTCCTTCAATGTACTCTCCTCCTCGGTCTCTACACCGCTCCATACGAATTTTCCACTGTTCATAGCAATGCTGCAGATCATTTTCGGTAAGTCCATACATTACTTCCGTCGCTTTTTCTTTTACTGCTTCAACAGTCTCAAATCTAGTTTGTCCCTGTGGTACCCAATCAATGAGCACAATCCCTTTGATGTCAGTTTTTGCTGACAATGGTCTGCCAGTGCGAGTGTCATCACTGGTGTCTTCGCGGCCATCTTTAAATCGTTTAAACCACTCAAACACTTGTGTTCGCGATAAACAATCATCGCCGTACACTTGTTGTAACGTTACAAACGTTTCACTTGCAGATTTTCCTAGTTTGAAACAAAATTTGATGTTAACACGCTGTTCTTTCTGTACACTCAACATTTTCCGACGCACAGACAAAACGTCAACTACTTAAAACAGACGCCACTGGCAGACTGAGTGCAGGAGGCAGATGAAACTCGAGCAGTAGGCGGAGCGAGAGTCACGTGACAGGCCACGCGACTTTCAGCCTTATTGCATTCGTTTTATTGTTTCACCAGTACTAGTCCGGTTTTTTTCTAGCCACACCTCGTACTAGTGACATTCCCAGTAAGTCAGCGTAACGCAGGGGTTATGGTTCACAGCTACCTGTTTGATGCACCGTGTTGAGTCCTGCTCCCATGTTTTTTATGTATGCAAGAACCGTCCGGAAAATTAATTCCAACGTTCAAAAACGAGTAGATGAATTAACTGCGAAATACAGAAATGTAGTCGTGTCCTGCACGAAAAGCGGGAAGGTCACAAAACTACGTTCTGTAATTCTTCCGTACGTGGGGCAGACATTTTTTTTGTACATTATAGATTAGTGGGGAGGGCAAACCGATTCAACTTTATACTGTATTCACTGATGAAAGGAAAGCGAGCATCTGTACTCCAAAAGTGGTCCCACCAAAGTGCACTCCTTATTGCCAGCCCTGTGATGTTTATTTTTAACGACAGGTGAAAATCTTCACGAAAATTATTCAGAATGCTCCCGACTTGATGAAAGACAATAGGGAGATCGTTTCTAGCGAAGATTCGATAAAATTACATTCGCGGGTACTATTCAAGATATACAAAGCACGCAATGAACTTCAAAATCGATTTTCTCAAAATTTTCTAAAAAAAAAAAAACGGATTGCCATATACTCAGGGTAAGTGCCTCTACAACATATCTGAAGCGCATCAAAATCCGTGATTTACAGTATGGAGGGTTCCCTTGTCAGTAAACTTCGTCTTTGCGAAATAAATCAACTCTTTGGTATTTCGGACGCTTGCTAACATCTGTCTTTCACTCACTCACTCTCTCATTCCAATGTCTTCTCTGGGCCTTGACGATCCCGCTTCCAGCATCTCCCCCAAGTTCTTCTTGTCTTGCGTCGTTTTCTTCCATTCACTGATTTCCAATGTTCTGGAGTTTGAGGTTTCCTCATCTTGCCATCTGGTTCCTGGCCGTCCAAAGGGTCTTGAGCCTTGCATCTTCTTCTTTTGTTGTAATCTGACGGACTCTTTGCCAGGGTCTCTTCTGACAATGTGGTATGCCCATTGCGAACGTCTCACTTTGGCGATGTTCACTACCAAGGATTGCTCCGCCAGCCTGACTAGTTTTTCATTGGATCTCCAAACCCATCTTTGTGCTGCGTGATCAAATGTTGGCCCAAAGATTTTTTTGTACACTTCATTTTCGAAGACTGAGTGTTGGCGCTCTTCTCTTTTGGGCATGTTCCATACAGCAGTACTGTCCTGATGATTTTGTTGTAAATTTTCAGCTTGCTTTTCCTGGTCAAGACTTGGAAGGATAGACGTTATAGGAAGGAAAAGTAATTTAGCCTGATATTCAACTTGTCTTCTATTGAAATCACTTATATTTTCAACAAGGTATTTGAAGTTTGATATGTTCTTGAAGGTGTAGTTTTCTAAGTGATGGTCATCACGTTGTTCTGTAGCCATGTTTACCCTTTATATGATCATGTATTAATTTTTAAATCTATTTTCAGAACGGTTTCGTAGTTTCTCCAGTAGCTTTTCAATGTCACCGTTGTTCTTTCCTATTAAAACTATCATCTGCGGAGGCGAATACATTTTGTCGTTTATCAGTGATGTTTCCATTTATTGCTCGTTTGTTTTCTGTTACTACTTTTTCCATGACAAAGTTGAAGATAAATAGGGATAGAGCATCAGTTTGCTTCAGTCCAGTTCTGTATACAACTGCCTTAACACAATAAAACATCAAATTAAGTTTCATAACTTTAATTCACGAATCATGTACACTCCTGGAAATTGAAATAAGAACACCGTGAATTCATTGTCCCAGGAAGGGGAAACTTTATTGACACATTCCTGGGGTCAGATACATCACATGATCACACTGACAGAACCACAGGCACATAGACACAGGCAACAGAGCATGCACAATGTCGGCACTAGTACAGTGTATATCCACCTTTCGCAGCAATGCAGGCTGCTATTCTCCCATGGAGACGATCGTAGAGATGCTGGATGTAGTCCTGTGGAACGGCTTGCCATGCCATTTCCACCTGGCGCCTCAGTTGGACCAGCGTTCGTGCTGGACGTGCAGACCGCGTGAGACGACGCTTCATCCAGTCCCAAACATGCTCAATGGGGGACAGATCCGGAGATCTTGCTGGCCAGGGTAGTTGACTTACACCTTCCAGAGCACGTTGGGTGGCACGGGATACATGCGGACGTGCATTGTCCTGTTGGAACAGCAAGTTCCCTTGCCGGTCTAGGAATGGTAGAACGATGGGTTCGATGACGGTTTGGATGTACCGTGCACTATTCAGTGTCCCCTCGACGATCACCAGTGGTGTACGGCCAGTGTAGGAGATCGCTCCCCACACCATGATGCCGGGTGTTGGCCCTGTGTGCCTCGGTCGTATGCAGTCCTGATTGTGGCGCTCACCTGCACGGCACCAAACACGCATACGACCATCATTGGCACCAAGGCAGAAGCGACTCTCATCGCTGAAGACGACACGTCTCCATTCGTCCCTCCATTCACGCCTGTCGCGACACCACTGGAGGCGGGCTGCACGATGTTGGGGCGTGAGCGGAAGACGGCTTAACGGTGTGCGGGACCGTAGCCCAGCTTCATGGAGACGGTTGCGAATGGTCCTCGCCGATACCCCAGGAGCAACAGTGTCCCTAATTTGCTGGGAAGTGGCGGTGCGGTCCCCTACGGCACTGCGTAGGATCCTACGGTCTTGGCGTGCATCCGTGCGTCGCTGCGGTCCGGTCCCAGGTCGACGGGCACGTGCACCTTCCGCCGACCACTGGCGACAACATCGATGTACTGTGGAGACCTCACGCCCCACGTGTTGAGCAATTCGGCGGTACGTCCACCCGGCCTCCCGCATGCCCACTATACGCCCTCGCTCAAAGTCCGTCAACTGCACATACGGTTCACGTCCACGCTGTCGCGGCATGCTACCAGTGCTAAAGACTGCGATGGAGCTCCGTATGCCACGGCAAACTGGCTGACACTGACGGCGGCGGTGCACAAATGCTGCGCAGCTAGCGCCATTCGACGGCCAACACCGCGGTTCCTGGTATGTCCGCTGTGCCGTGCGTGTGATCATTGCTTGTACAGCCCTCTCGCAGTGTCCGGAGCAAGTATGGTGGGTCTGACACACCGGTGTCAATGTGTTCTTTTTTCCATTTCCAGGAGTGTATATTTATGCATGCACTATTGCTGTTTCTGCCATTCCGACTATTGACAGCATGCGATTTAATTTAAATTACTGGAGTCTTAAAAATAAAATTTTTTCGTCTTTCTATAACCACTGGATAACGATTTTCTACTCGATTAAAAATATGCATTTCCGTCTTCGTTCAAGTATGAACCATTTCATCCAAAGTGATGTTCAAACGTCAGTCCTTTAATTAATTTGCGACAAATCATTTTAGCTTCGTGATTCTTCAGTTCCTCCCGGTGTAATAGTTCATCACATAATTCACTGGTTTACTACAGATTCGTAGCGTCCTGTAGGCACAATTTTTCAGGGATCAGACATCTCGCCATGCTCGGTATCTCATCTGATGACGACTTGTCAGATCATCGAAATATTGTGCCCATAAGGCAGAGGTAGTACACCTGTGGACTGTTAGATCAGTTTCAACTTCCTTTAAAACACATAGAAACAGATTTCGTTCCAAAATGATTTAAAATCATATTTTAACATAAAAGTGTTGTCAGGAAAAAAATTCATAGAATTTTTTCAGTTTCTTCCAGTTTGATTCACGTCTTATTACAGCTTTCAAGACACTGATAGCTAACGTAGGCGCTTGAACTTCCAACCCATCTGGGACTGGAGAGGTGTGAAGTACTGCCCGACAAACTTCAACGAAGACCTCAAGGTGGCAACACCGTCGTATTTACGTCCGAGGAACATGATGGGGAAACACTAACAGTGTACATTCCGGTGTTCTTAATAGTGGAGCTACATTTACACACGACAGGGCGAAAGTGCCCTGCACATTTTGTTGACAATGCTTCTCGCCCATTTTGATAACATTTATTCACAGTGCACTGCGTGTCAAGTCAAGTTTCGTCTGAATACACCACTGTTCACTTTAATTCCGATGCTTTATTTTTTCGTAATTATATTAAGTATCGCGCCTTTTTAAAAACTATTTCATCTCGTTCATACATGCTGATTCATTTATCTATCACCCTCGGAAACCAAACGCATTACAGTATTACACTGGAAGCTGTGCACAGCGAGATCAACGGCTCAAAAGTAGAACAGGTTATACGAACGTTGGAACTTAAGTAGTGGCAACTATTTATTCACAACCGATACAAAAGAGATACATGTTTGCACCTGTTAGTGTCCTTCACCAGCGTTGTGTAGAACCCATTGCCAGCAATGTGGAAGGCGTAGTATACCGTTAGCAGAGCCTCTTCTGTTGATGGCTCGAATGGAACGGTCTACTGCCTGTCGAATCCCTGGAACAGTTCTGAAGCGAATGCCATGAAGTGGTTCCTTCATCTTCAGAATCAAATCAAAGTCACAAGGACTTAAGTCCTGGGAGTGTGGTGGATGGTTCAGTACTTCCCAGTCCCATTGACCGATCAGTGCAGCCACAGCTTGCGCTGTATGCGCCCGCGCATTGTTGTGAAAAATGATGGGTGGGTTGCGCAGAAAGTGTCGCCGCTTCTTTCGCAAATCTTATCGCAGGTGATGCTCCAAAAACGAACAATAATACTGCGCATTGACGGTCTGCCGTGGAGGAACGTAATGCGTTAGGATAACAGCATCACAGTCGTACACGAGAATCACCATAACTTTAGACCGCTCCATTCGCACCATCAACAGAACAGGCTCTGCTAACGGTATACTATCCCTTTCACATCGCTGGCAACGGGTTCTACACAACGCTGGTGACTACTTTGAACGACACTAACAGGTGTAAACACGTAACTCTTTTGTGTCGGTTGTGAATAAATAATTGCCACTGTTTAAGTTCCAACCCTCGTGTTTATAATTTGTGAGTCGTCTAATCGTGTCAAAGTTGTGGGATACTGTGGGATCTTGAAATTTTGGGATCTTGAAATTTAAGTCAGGTTAGAGTACCAGGTACCTATTTGCTCTTAATTGTTTGAGAACTGTCTCATTCCTTAACGCCGAGCAAAATTGTTCAAAAGTTCAAATGAAATTACAAAATGAGATACCAAATTATATGGAAGACTTTATGGAGAAAACACGACCGGATCTGCTAATCTGGGCAGCCCGTGAATTTTAGAGTTAACGAGTTAAAGGAGGCCACAAATTGCAACCAATCAAGCAACACAGTTCCCGTATGCCAATGACTATCACACGGCAGCTAGGAGACGAATCACCTAGAGTCGTAGTTGAAAACTCTCAACAGACCTCTCTTTCTTTTTCTTTCTTTTTTTTTAAAGGAGGCTTTCCATAGAGGTAAGTAGTCAGTGTTAAGGCCTATGTGACAAACGAAAATATCGCTTATTTTACGAAAGAACTGGGGGAAAGGGTGGTGGGGCAAAGCACGAACTTCCTACACATACAAACACGAGGTTGGTAATCGACTGGAACAGTATCTCTTCAACTTGTTAGTCACTTCGTGCTAAACACTGTGATAGGCGTGACTCATTGAACTGGACACACCAACATTTTGGAGCCACAGCAAGTAAACGATTTTCTCATGCTGCTAGAACTGTGCCAAGATTTCGCTGTACGTACAGAAAAGGCATAAATGCTCAGTTATTCTCTGGGGATGGGAGTGGCTCCATGGTTTTGTCTGTCCTATGCAAGAGCATGCGTCGGCTCTGCCAACAAAAGCATGGGCCTGGCCGCAGTCCAACTTCAGTAGATGATACCTGTGGATGGTTCAGGAAAATGATTCCAATGGCTCCAAGCACTATGGGACTTAACACCAGAGGTCATCAGTCCCCTAGAGTTAGAACTACTTAATCCCAACTAACGTAAAGACATCACACACATCCATGCCCGAGACAGGATTCGAACCTGCGACCGTAGCAGCCGCGTGGTTCCGGACTGAAGCGCCTAGAACCGCTCAGCCACAGTGGCGGCCCTGCGGATGGTGGCCTCTCCTTATTCACATGTACTGACTACCTCCTGCCTACAAACAGGAACTCAGATCACAACAAGAGGGCCAATTGCTAGCGATAAAAACTCAAAAATTCCCGCTCAGGTGTTCAGGACACTAAATAAAATAATCATGAAAAAGAGCCAGGCAATGAAACAAGATCACATAGTGGTAAGTGAGTCATGAAAATACATATTTTTTCCGAGTTCCCTTGTTTGTGTAGCAGTCGAAGTGCGACAAAAGCTGTGAAGTTCTCACAAAGTGGCTATCGTAGTATTGTTGATAATACTGCGTACATTTCTGCGTAATAACACAATTATGAACGTCGTCAAACAGATATTTATTGTCTACCCTTTCCTTCTTCTTCTTGGGGAAAATAGGTGAATACCACTCCTCTCAGTATCGATCGCTCATAACATAATTTGCGCGCCATCGACTTACTACCCTTTTAATATTTTTCTACACGTTCCGCCAACGCTTCCGTCTTCACTGCCACTGCGATCTGCTTCTCATTATCGGTGTATCTAACGATTACCATGAAGGTATTTTCCATGTTTTGATTACGAGATAATGACGGACAATACTTTTAACAAGAACGTGACTGCACTGAGTCACACGGGCCTTGTTAGTAACTGCTACAGCGGCGCGCATTGTTTCGTTCAGTATCGAAGGTGTCCAACACAAATGAGTTGGCAACGTTTGCGGACGAATTAGCTATTAAGAGTTTTCAAATACGCGCCACAAAAATGTCAGCCATTTGTCTGAAAGGCTCTGATGTTCACCAGGTGCCAGCACTGTGATGGTCCACGTTCATAACTTCACATCAGCTTTCAACCTTATACCGTGTTGCACCGCACGTAAGTGTTCACTTCCACAACAGCTGCTACTCGCTATTTTCACATAATAATCTCTGATATACTGGTAGTAGTCCCCTTGCCTTTCCATTAATATTTCTAACATTCTGCGTGGTGTCTGTTTGTTCTAAGTCGTGTCTCCCTACCACTTTCGCGCAACGAAGCTCTGAGCGTGTTTTTTAGGGAATTGACTAGTTTGAACCTGGGTCCTGTTGCAGGTAAGGAGACGCCAGACCACTCATGACATGTAGAGTTCAGAAGAGTTCAGTGAGACTAGCGATGATATAACCAAATACTTAATGATTTCAGCGTCAGCTCCACTGCACTCCCTGTAAAAGAATCTTAATACTAACTAAATTTAGTGGAAGGGGTTCAAGGCTTTCCTATTTTTAGTTAGCTGGTAAAATAACGTCGAAAAAGCAGTTAAGTTTACCATTGGAAATTTTATTCTACTCACAAAACATTGTTTATAAATTGCACTATTGATAAAAGGAAATATTTTAATACAGGATGATAAAAACCAACTGCGTTCAACAAAAATGTGAACGAATATTCCCTGAATGGGTTTCCAAGTTCTACAATGGATCGAAGGATGACCTATGCGATATCACATCTATAATCTAGGTTTAAGTTAAGTTTCATAAAAGAGAAAACTATCCAAATGATCTACAGTGATCCTCAATTATCTTTAATTACTTATTTAACTTGTCATAAGTTACAGTGGCTGATGTGGCTTCTCAATAATTATATAACAGAAAAATCATCGCGTTTCAGATTTTAACTCCAAGTAGCAAATGTGAATACCATGAGCTTTAATTGACGATCGACACTAGTATTAAGTAAAAAGGGGATGTAACAGATGAGACTTCTGCAGTTCTGAGTGAAGCCTTATGCACTCAAAAATGCGGCGTCGCGTCCTTCATTACCTTGTCGGTGTTTAGGCAGCGTCAGGGAGCGGCGGGCGGCACAGCTCCACGCACCTCGCCGTCTCGGAAGCAACTCGTCTCTAACTTCTCCTTACTACAATTTGCCAAAGTTGGCTTAAGAAAAGGTATCTGGCTGTTTTCAACTGACCAATCAGGGTCTGAATGTTAACCTTAAGCTCCGCCTACAAAAATTCTGTCTATCCAATGAGAAACGTTATACTTTTCGTGGTGGGGCAATGTTTTTGATGTTTACTATGTAACAGAGACGCGAAAAAGTCTCACGCTAAAACGTGCAGCTGATGTGGCCCTTTTAGTGTTATCGTAAGAACTATACAGTTCTTCTGGAGGGCTCTATCTTTTAACATGGGCTGGGGGTGGTCTTGACGGCGGCCGGCGATGTGGACGTCCGTCCCTTACCGTAGGGCCTTCTAGCTTAACACGGTTCTGCTCTTGGCTTCTGTTCTCGTTTCTCCCCTCGGAACGGCGTCACGGTGGGAAGGTATGACATGCATTTAGGCCTTCTTGTGTTAGTCTGTGGTATTCCATTTGCTCACTCGTTGATCGTATTACTTTGGTTAATTTAATGTCAGGATTTATTCGGAGCTACGTGACATACTGTCGGATTTGCTAACATGTCAGGGTTTTCATGGAAGGTGTTGGATTTGCCTGACACCTTACATATTTAACAACAAATTCTTTTTGTTCCATAAAAAGTTAATTTTAGAAGTGAAAATAATACAAAACTGTGTGTGCGTTACAAAAAAAAGTTAAAATAATTAAAATAAATTGGTCTGACTGATAGTAAATCGCAGCCCTTTTACGCTGTGACACCAGGAGTGGGAGAGTGGCCCCCAAACATCAACCCGGTCACTTTTTTATCCCCAGAGAAAGATCACCAGTACTCAATTTGGCAGCAGGCTGAGTGGGTGGAGCACTGTTCCAGATGGACCAGAGATTTAACCTGGGCCTTTCAGGATCGGAATGTCGTGCCATACACATTTGACCGACACATACTGATCAGGCAAAGTATTATGACCACTGCCCACCGCCACTTTGGATGCCGCCTGGTGACGTGTGGGCACGTGATGCGGTAGCAAAAGTATGTAAGCGGAGCAGGCACGGTCGGGGGATCACACTAGCGAAGATATGAAGATATTGCGATAAGTGACTTGGAAAAAGGGCAGACTATCATTATGTAGAGTCTGTGAACGAGTATCTCTAAATCGACGAAGCCTAACGAATGTTTACGAGCTGTTGTAGTGAGCATCTAAGTGAAGAGGTAGAAGGACAGTGAAACCTACCACTGGGCGCTAAATGCTTGGACGTCCACGACTTTTCACGGAACGTTGGGTTCGGAGACTTGTCTGCTCTGTAAAGGAGGATAGATAGTGATCTGCGGCATCTCTGACAAAAGAGCAAGATGCTGGTGAATAAGCAACTGCTTAAGAGCACACTGTTCATCGTACGTTGTTGAACATGGAAATTCACAGCACCGCACCCCTACCTTTTCACATGTTGACCCGACGACATCGTCAGTTACAATTGCAGTGGGCACGGGACTATCAGGATTCGACCGACGATCACTGGAAACGTGTCGACTCTTCGGATGAATCACATTTTTGCTAAATTAGATCGCTGGTCGTTTCCATCAAACACCATCATCGAGGGAAACGGCCGCTGGAAACGTGCAGCGCCCAGCGGACGCCGGCTGGTGGGAACAGTATTATGCTATTGGAGACATTCTCCTGTGCTTGCATGGGACCTGTGGTAGTAATGGAAGACACAATGACAGCTGCGAACCACCTGCATCCCTTCGTGCTTGATGTCTTCCTCGACGGCGATGTCATCTTTCAGCAGTTTAATTGTCCGTGCCACGGAGCCATAACAGTGCTACAATGGTTTGCGGAGCATTATAGCGAATTCACGTCGATGTATCGGCGACCAAATTCGCCTGATGTACATCCCATGTAACCCATCTGTGTCAATATCGGGCACCGTCACTCTATATGCAAATCAGCGCCCTTTATTGACGCGAATTACATGACCTGTGCGTAGACACCTAATGCCACATAGCTCCAAAAACAACAAACTGTCGGATCCCTGATATGCAGAATAAGTGAAGTATTTCGATCCAAAGACGAACAAAGAAGATATTAAGCAGGTGGTCATAATGTTTTGGCTTGTCAGTGTGTAGCTGCTATATTACAAAATGTGCCTATTAAGAAATCCTGCTATTTTCTCTTTCGAATCCGTGTAAAACTCAGGAAAGCAAAGAGAACAAGTTTTCATTGAGCATCAGTCACCCAAGTAAATTTATACACGAGATGATCCTCTAAGAGCGTGTAATCGGTTTGTGCTCCAGTTATAGCCCAGTGTTGCTTTGTCATAAAAACAACATCGTGAAATAATTTTAGTAAAAACCGAGAGACAGCTGATAGATGCATGAATAGAAAATTGAAATGTGAAGTGCAATGAGATAACGTCTTCCATGAGCTATGATTCACATTAATCCTTATCACACACCAAGGCGGTACGACAGCTCTCCATTTCCCTAACTAAGGATATAAAAATTGCTCTTGCCCATTTTGGAGAACTCTGCCTTATGTGTTGTCTAATGAAGGTAGTCAGACATGGTATAACATCCTAGATGCTACAAGGTTGTGACTGATTCCAGTAGCTGATCACCGACCATGTAGTGTAATGACATTGAATCAATGCGGTTACTTGCTAACACTAGATCACCGCACCACGTACGTTTACTTTTGTTTATTTATGTTTTTCAGTGGTACTGATCACCTGCAAAACCCTCTGCATTTCGTTGCATTTCTAACGACGTCGCCCCTGCATCGCCTCCTGCACAATTAGGTCGTCTTGTGTACAGTTTGTTTCCGAAATTCCCGGTGTGTGGTATGAATGAGTTAGTCCAACTGTCATCACGAAGTCTATAACTGTGCAGGGTATGCGCATTATTGTTCATAGTTTCATGAATCCAAATCCGTTACTATGGCCCGGAGACAATTCTGAACTAAATATCGGAAGCCACCAGCTCAAAGACAAACTGTTGTTGATTGGTACAATCGTTTCACCGAAACTGCCTGCGTATCATGTAGGACCCCGGGTCAGGTTCGGTCAGCAGTCTGTGTTGTATCAATTGAACAAGTTGCCAATCTCACATTCGTAGTCCAGGTAAATCAACGAGGCGTGCCAGCTTGAGCATCGTCTGATTTCTCAATTACAACATGATACGGGCACATTTTTTTTTTTTTTTTTTTTTTTTTTGCAGCAAGATGGCGCGCCACTGAATTACCATCGTGAAGTTGTCGCGTATCTCTGTAGAAATGTACCGACTTGGATTGGACGTGATGGAGCAATATCCTGCCCTCCACAATCACCCGATTTAATCCCAATGTGTTTGCTCCTCCGCTTGTGGGAAACTTCGAAGAGTGCTACAACGGATGATCCAAGCAGTTGCCACCATATATCAATACTTATTTCATAGGATTTTGCTGGGAACTGATTACAAATGGGACATTTGTCATTTTACAGAAGGCATAAAAATTTCTGTAGCTTTTTTGCGTTCATCCCAATGAAAGGCTACTTTGTATAACTAATTTGTAAATACCTCATATTTTACGATGGTCCAGAGCTGAATTTGACACAACTGCTAAGGCACGTGATCCACCGCGCTAACATTGGAATTCGTTAACCTTCACGAATCGTGTTCGACGATGCCGACCCATCGTATCCCGAATGTTTACTAGATCAGTGAGGTACAGCCTGCTATTTCAGTAAGGAAGCTACATTTGTAAGGGGTCCGGCGCTTTTAAGCTACACGCAATGGACGTCGCCATCTCTAATTGCATCAGTAACGTTTGTCGGTGCAAATATTAAATTAGTTATTTGGAGCATTCCACTATCCATTTTATTTTAGTGTATTGTGTAGTTTGATAACTGTACATCCGAATGATTTATTTACTTTACCATAACTTGGGAAAAGAAACGTACATTGAAAAGTCTTTCATTACAATGTAAATTATAAGGGCATTGTAGAGGACATCATGGAAAAATTTTCCTGTACGAATAGAAATTTCTACAGTTTACGTAAAGTGGGTTTATGTAAGTTAAAGTGAAACACGACGATACACAAGTGTATCCTTTGTTCGGCTAATTGCGTGCTAAAGTAACTTGGTTACCTAGAAGTATTTTTATGCCTTATCCTCACAAGCTAGTGACCACCCCCTCCCCCATGGACCTTAGTGGGGAGGCTTGCGTGCCTCAGCGGTACACATAGTCATACCTTAGGTGCAACGACGATGAAGGGGTATCTGTTGAGAGCCCACACAAACATGTGGTTTATGTGAAGAGGGGCAACAGCTGTTTCAGTAGTTGCGGATCATTGATTGAATTGGCCTTGTAACATCAACCAAAACAGCGTTGCTGTGCTGGTACTGCGAATGCCTCAAAGCAAGGAAAAACTACAGCATTAATTTTTTCCGAAGGCATTCAACTTTACTGCATCGTTAAATAATGATGGCGTTCCCATAGGTAAAATATTCCGGAGGTAAAATAGTTTCCCATTGAGATCTCCTGGCGGGGTCTACTCAGGAAGACCTCGTTATCAGGAGAAAGAAAACTGGTGTTCTATGGATCGGAGCGTGGAATGTCACATCCCTTAATTGAGCAGGTAGGTTAGAAATTTTAAAAAGGAAAATGGATAGGTTAAATTTAGATGTAGTTGGAATTAGTGAATTCGGTAGTAGGAGGAACAAGAGTTCTGGTCACGTGAATACAGGCTTATAAACACAAAATCAAATAACGGTAATGCAGGAGTAGGCTAAATAATGAATAAGAAATTAGGAACACGGATAAGCTACTACGAACAGCATAGTTAACGCATTACTGTAGCCAAGATAGACACGAAGCCCACGTCTACCACAATAATACAAGTTCATATGCCAACTAGCGCCGCAGATGATAAAGAGATTGAAGAAACGTATGATGCGATAAAAGAAATTATTCAAATAGTTAAGGGAGACAAAAGTTTAGTAGTCATGAGGGGCTGGAATTCGACTGGAGGAAAAGGAAGAGAAGGAAAAGTAGTAGATGAATATGGACTGTGGGTAAGAAATAAAGAGGAAGCCGCCTGGAGACGCTGGAAGATTTTAGATAGATTATATAACGGTAAGAAAGAGATTTATAAACCAGGTTTTAAATTTTCAGATATTTTCAGGGGCAGATGTGCACTCTGACCACAATTTCTTGGTTATTAACTGTAGATTAAAACAGAAGAAACTGCAAAAAAGGTAGGAATTTAAGGAGATCGGTCCTGTATAATCTGAAAGAACCAGAGGTTTTAGAGAGTTTCAGTGAGTGCATTAAAGAAACGGTTGACAATAACAGGAGAAAGAAGTACAGTAGAAGAAGAACGGGTAGCTTTGAGAGATAAAATAATGAAGGCAGCAGAGGACCAAGTAGGTAAAAAGACGAGGGCTAGTATACAAATGTCTCAAAAATGAGATCGACAGGAAGTGCGAAATGGCTATGCGGAGATGGCTAGAGGACAAATGTTAGGATGTAGAGGCATATGTCACTAGGGGCAAGATAGATACTGCCTATAGGAAAATTAAAGAGACCTTTGGAGAAAAGAGGACCACCTGTATGAATGTCAAGAGCTCAGATGGAGGCCAGTCCTAAGCAAAGAAGGGAAAGCAGAAAGGTGGAAGGAGTATACAAAGGGTCTGTACAAGGGTGATGCACTTGAGGGCTATATTATGGAAATGAAGAGGACGTAGTTGAAGATGAAATTGGAGATATGATACTGAGTGAAAAATTTGAGAGAGCATTGAAAGATCTAAGTCGAAACAAGGCGCGAGAGTAGACTACATACCATTAGAACTACTAATAAGCTTGGAAGAGCCAGCCATGACAAGAATCTTCCATCTGGTGAGCAAATTATAGGAGACAGGCGAAATACCCTCAGACTTCAAAAACAATGTAATAATCCCAATTCCAAGGAAGGCAGGTGCTGACACGTGTGAAAATCACCGAACTATCAGTGTAATAAGTCATGGCTGCAATATACTAACACGAATCATTTACAGAAATATGGAAACATTCGCAGAAGCCGACCTCGAGGAAGATCAGTTTGGATTCCGTAGAAATGTTGGAACACGCGAGGCAATACTGACCCTACGACTTCACATAGAAGATAGGTTAAGGAAAGGCAAACCTATGTTTATAGCATTTGTAGACTTAGAGAAAGCTTATGACAATGTTGACTGGAATACTCCCTTTCAAATTCTGAAGGTGGCAGGTGTGAAATACAATGAGCGAAAGGCTATTTACAGCTTCTACAGACCCAGATCGCAGTTATAAGAGTCTAGGAGTACGAAAGGGAAGCAGTGGTTGAGAAGGGAGTGCGACAGGGTTATAGCCTACCCCCGATGTTGCTCAATATATATATTCAGCAAGCGTTAAAGGAAACAAAAGAAAAATTTGGAGAAGGAATTAAAATCCATGGAGAAGAAATGAAAACTTTGAGGTTTGCCAACGACATTGTAATTCTCACAGAGAAAGCAAAGGACCTGAAAGAGCAGTTGAACGGAATGGACAGTGTCTTGAAAGGAGGATATAAGATGAACGTGAATAAAAGCTAACGAGGATAATGGAATGTAGTCGAAATAAATCAGGCGACGCTGAGGGAATTGGATTAGGAAATGAGACACTTACAGAAATAAATAAGGTTTGTTATTTGGAGAGCAAAATAACTAATGATGGCCGAAGTAGAGGAGATATAAAATGCACACTGGCTGTGGCAAGGAAAGCGTTTATAAAGAGGAGTAATTTGTTAGCATTAAGTATGGATTTAAGTGTTAATAAGATTTTTCTGAAGACATTTGTATGGAGTGTAGATATGTGTGGAAGTGAAACGTGGACGATAAATAGTGTAGACAAGTCGAGAAATGTGGGGCTACAGAAGAATGCTGAAGATTAGTTGGGTAGAACACATAACTAATGAGGAGGTACTGAATAGTACTGGTAAAAGGAGAAATTTGTGGCTCAACTTGATTAGAACAGGGGATCGGTTGGTAGGACACGTTCTGAGGCATCAAGGGATCACCAATTTAGTATTGGAGGGAAGCTCGGAGGTTAAAATTCGTAGAGGGAGACCAATAGATGAATGCACTAAGCAGATTCAGAAGGATTTAGGCTGCAGTAGTTATTCAGAGATGAAGAGGCTTGATCAGGATACAGTAGCAAAGAGAGCTGCATCAAATCAGTCTCAGGACTGAAGACCACAACAACAACAACAACAACAATAACAACAAGCTAGTGACACGCATAAAATGGCTTAAAGCGAATGGGAAACTCATTTTTCCTTCTTCTGCCAATCTCCCCCCCATCCCCCCCCCCCCTATATACTGTGTAGGCATTTGATGAAGTTAAAGAAGTGTTTGAGTACATGTTGGCTTTTCAAATTAAGTTTCAGAGAAATCCATCATGTATGTGCTATCCGTTATTTTGCTCACAGGTAACATTTCAAAGATAGAAATTTAAAGAGCAGATTTGACATTAAATCTTCCAGACTTTGACTAAATAGTTATAATCCAAATTATGGAAGATTATAAATAGGCTACACATGCTATTTCCTTATAACTGTACACCGCTTTACCGATTGATGGTTTCCACTAAGACACAACAGGACGGACCCCAGTAGCATTGTTGAAAGAAAACGTAATAATGGTGACCAAAAGAGATAGAGGATCAGGCTGAGAGAAGTAGAGAGAGCTCGAAAAACAAAGAAGTGAAAGAGGTAAAAGAAAAGAAGACGACAAATAGGATGAAACGGAGTTAGCGTGTTTCTTATAGCCTCAAACAGAACCCTTCCAGAGCCACTGCTGCTACTCCACAGCCGGCAAGTACGCTGCCCCTGTCTGTTTAGGCAGCCGGTGAGCCGCCCCTGGTGTGTAGGCAGCTTGGCGGCTCACAGGGAACACAGCCTAATAAGGTAGCGGGACGTGACGGGACTGCGGCCGCAGGCCTTTGCTCGGTAAGTGTCTGCACGCCGCAACTCTGCCATAGAGCGCGACTTCACGTCCAGATACACACGTCTGTGCTTGCCTCAGAAGGCAATTTAACTCCCTTGTTGTTTGTCAAGCGAGCTGCGTGTACGCACTGTAAATATCTTCTGCCACATTGGTTATATACTGCGATTTCATTCCGTAAATGGTATTCATAAGCTCGTGTGTTCATCATTTAAATACTATAGCAGTCGATATCATTTATAGTGATAGCGCTTTTAACAACATATTGGCTACAGCTCCGAAATCTAATGTTACCATCTAAATCCTATGTAAACGCTATATTTAAAATATCGCTTAATACGACATCTTTTATTGCACCTTATCGTGTAAAACGACATATTTTTCATTACATTTTCGGAGAAATATATCGGCTGTAATGTCCAATGTTAATTTTTGTTTATTATGTACTTGGGTACTACCAACAAGAATGTAACGCTTATTTTGAAACTCTCGTTTTCTTTAGAACTTTTTAAATCAATATTTGTGTTAAACAGGCAGTGCTAGCATCGCTTTAAAGACGTCTAAGCTTTTTCGGCTATACTACGATCCGGTTATTTACTTTAAAGAGACTTTTGAGAATATATTGATGTGAAATTGGATAAATGTAACTAATATTCTACGTATTCACGCTGCACGTGCTGGAGAGGTTGAAAGAAAGTATGACGAAATAAAGATAATATTAGAATACTTACGGAAGAGGAAAATTAAATTATAATGGGAGACTGGTATGTGTACGCCGTATTCGAAGAGTAACGTTCTGCGTGTCGTTACAAAATAGTCTCATACTGTGATAAAGCGCTTCTTGGGCTGCATTCTAACGTGTGAGCCAGTTCATGAAACACCAAATTATTCTTAATTACCTATGTATCCACTTAGTTTTAAACACATAACATTTTAGTCAAGAACCTAAGCACTTTTAAAATTGCAACTCATGAAACTATTATCGGAAGAAAAGACCCTCGCACGATGTTCTCGTATAATTTGGAGGTTGTGAGTACTACAACATTTTTTTTTACAGTATGTGATACACGTAAACGTCGGTACTGCTTTCAAAGGTCGTTGATAATGTAACAGCACTGACAAGATATACGGGCTAACTTTTGTAATGCTACCTGCAGCTATTTAGAGCAGAATCCTAACGACACGTAGGAGCTAATATTGATTCAGAGAAAATGGCCACACTCTGTCTTTGCACAGTAAAGCAGGTTTCATTAAATAGATTGGTTTCTCCGTTGGTTTCACGAGATGGAATGAGTGTACAGAGTAATCCGTAAATAGTTATTGAGAAGCTGCACAGAATCTTCTGGTAGTAGTCGGTGTAGAGCAACGCCTTATATCGAATGGCTTTTAAACTCCTGCGAGGAACTCTTTTACGGAATGCGAAGGAGTGTCCTAGAAAAAATTCAGCTCTGAAAATAGGAGTAATACATTTTCTATTGCTGCTGGAAGGTTGTAGAATACCAGTCTGTGCTGAAAATTAATGCTTCCGAATTTTTTATGTGAAAGCTGTTAAAGCAAATGAAACAAAAGTTATTAACGTTCTACATATTTATTCTTCGTGTCTACATATTTTTTTCTCAACGTGGTCACCCTGGCGACAAATACATTTCTCCAACTGAGAGACTAGTTCTGTTGATACCGTCTTTGCAGAGAGTTTGTTGACGGGGCCACAATCTCACCTCTACTTGTACCGCTACATCGCTATCACAGTGAAGACCTCGAAAATGTTAAGTTTTGGAAAAATACGACAGTCTGACGGGACTAAGTCGAGACCGTATGGAAAATGGTCGATAACAGTGAGCCCACGCACCAACGTAGTTACGCACAGCCGTGTTACAAGCTAGAATTCGGAGCCCTCTAGCGGCAGAGGGCTGCAAGTACCTAGACGAGACAGTAGAGATGTAGGGTGATAGTAACGTTTGCATTATTTAAAAAAGTTTGAGAATTTTCGCAATAACAAACCGGAGACATTACTTTTCAGCACGACCTTGAATGTAAACTGCAGAAAAGAGCACAGTGGATAACAGCTACCTGCATGCAAACAGTTCCCTGGATGTCCATCAATCGATCTTCTCTTTGAACGACATGTATCTGCCAGTAGCTGTCTTCGCAGATGATGGGGGCTGTTGGATGCTTCAACTGAGATAGCGTTCGTCGAAGTTTGTTACATTGCTCCTAAGCATGTCTTGATGCGTCTATAATGAAATTTATCGAACTTGTTGAAGCTGGCCTTCTTTGCAGTATCATATGCACTGAAGACTCAAACATGATCATCTGCTTAATGGGATATTGGTAAACACTTAGAACGCAGCACAGCAGTCTCTGGTAATTTTCCGGACGTAGAGATCACCAAATATCTACGAACAGTTCGCTCGGAGGAGGTACCCGGTAGCGTCCCAGACGTGTTCAGTCAGGTTCAGATCAGACGGATTAGGTGGTGATCATCTCTACGCGAGATCATTATCGTGCTCCTCCAACCACTGTAGTATGAACAATCCTGATGGAAGAACATCTGCAACTGGGCATTATACCAGAGGTTGAAAATACCGCTTCAGTTGTAAATTTATTTTGTTATCACGACCGATTTCGGGCTCTCATAAGCCCATCATCAGGTGTCGCAACTCCCTGTTCTGCGCTCATAGACCGGCCGCTGTGGCCGAGCGCTTCTAGGCGCTTCATTCCGGAACCACGCGCCTGCTACGGTCGCAGGTTGGAATCCTGCGTCGGGCATGGATGTGTGTGATGTCCTTAGGTTATTTAGGTTTAAGTAGTTCTAAGTCTAGGGGACTTCTGACCTCAGATGTTAAGTCCCATAGCGCTTAGAGCCATTTGAACCATCTACGCTCATAGGTAGCACGCCGCGCCCAGTGCACGTCCACCGTGGAACTCGGGGGCCACAGCACAGTTGCGACACCTGAGGATGGGCTTATGAGAGACAGAAACCAATCGCGATAATAGAAGAAATTTACAACTGAAGGCAAAGGTCCCGAGTTCGAGTCTCGGTCCGGCGCACAGTTTTAATCTGCCAGGAAGTTTCATATCAGCACACACTCCGCTGTAGAGTGAACATTTCATTATAGAAACATCCCCCAGGCTGTGGCTAAGCCATGTCTCCGCAATATCCTTTCTTTCAGGAGTGCTAGTTCTGCAAGGGTCGCAGGAGAGCTTCTGTAAAGTTTGGAAGGTAGGAGACGAGGTACTGGCAGAAGTAAAGCTGTGAGGACGGGGCGTGAGTCGTGCTTGGGTATCTCAGTTGGTAGAGCACTTGTCTGCGAAAGGCAAAGGTCCAGAGTTCGAGTCTCGGTCCGACACACAGTTGTAATCTGCCAGGAAGTTTCATATCAGCGCACACTCCGCTGCAGAGTGAAAATTTCATTCTAGAAACATCCCCCAGGCTGTGGCTAAGCCATGTCCAGTGCTAGTTCTGCAAGGTTCGCAGGAGAGCTTCTGTAAAGTTTGGAAGGTAGGAGACGAGGTACTGGCAGAAGTGAAGCTGTGAGGACGGGGCGTGAGTGGTGCTTGGGTAGCTCAGTTGGTAGAGCACTTGCCCGCGAAAGGCAAAGGTTCCGAGTTCGAGTCTCGGTCCGGCACACAGTTTTAATCTGCCAGGAAGTTTCAACCGAAGCTATATTTTCAACCTCTGGCACTGTAGTATGAATCTGTTTTTATGACAACGACTGGTATTCGCATTTGAAGGCAACATCAGTCATGAAAAGATGCGCGTTGTCCGCAGTAACGTTCACATCGTTCACATCTGCCCACAGCTGTCATGATACCTACCACAGGTGACAAGGAAACGGAGGTAAATGTCCCCCACAGTGTAATATTGCACACGCACCGGCCTACGCACGCGACGCGGTGCATGTTTCAAGAAGTCGTTCGCCTGGATCACAGTGTAGTAGAAACACGATTCACCTGTTCAGTCAACACGTTTCCATTGATCAATTGGCCGATTTCGATGAACCTATGGCCACAGCAATCTTCGGATCCATAAGGGAAGTAGTAGCGATCGTCTCCTGAGAACCATTAACCTCAAAAATGTGCGCTGGTCATTGTGCTCAGCATGCGGGCGTCAGCACTGTACCCTTTTGTCACATCTGCCACAGATCATCGGCTATCCTGCTTTAGAGTGGCCAAACCTCCGACCTCCACGTTCTGTGAACTGGCGTACCTGTCCAACATCTTCTCGTATATTCGTGGTTTAACCTTCAACAACTTTTCATGGTTGTTGGAAACAGTAGTCGATCAGCTTTTCACTTCCGAGAGGCTCGTTCCCAGCAGCCGGGAATGACAACCTGTCCTTTGTCGAGGTCGCTTATGTCAGTAGATTTGTTCATTTATGATCCACATCATTACTATAATTATTCCCCATTCCTCTATGCTCCGTTTATACACTTTCATTACTACGTCTCGTACCCACAACGCCACCAGATGCCATTCCCTAAGGCGGTGGCAGTGATCCTAGTATTTTGTCTCATCGGTGCATGAATAAGACATAGAGATTTTAGTTCGTATGAGTGCTCGATAGATGCTGAACAGTATTCTAGAGTTGGGATGTAACAATTGATAGTTTATTGTGGCTTGACCTATTTAAAAACTGCAAGAGATGTAATGTCCCATGTGTCTCCCTAACAGCCTAAGAGATTACTGCACAGACAGGCAGCTGAAACTAGATTGCCCCGGAAGAAAATTGTGAAAAACATTACCAAAGGCTGCTCACAAGGTTCTGTTTGTTGTCCATAGTTCTCGGATGTTTGAATACAGCCATTACTGAGTCAGAATCAGGGTATAATAAACGCTAAAGTCTGCATCACCTACGCAGACGATATGATAATTATACTTTCTGCCACCTTACGAGCTAAATTAGAGGAAAACAGTAGCAGGCTAACAATAAGTGACTGGTGCGTAGAAAATAAACTAACGATAGCAGCAAAACCCCATAATCAGAGTAAATAACCAATCTATGAAAAGAAAGAATTATATAGACACCTTGGTATAAACATCGACAAAACACAGTAGTTTTGTGTACTTGTAGAAATTGTTTGCCAGAGAGGAATTAAAATCCTGAACAAAATAGCAGCAATTGGCCATCTGTCACAATACGTATCACAATACAAGCTTAATCAGTGTTGTGGGCTGCGGGTCGAGCGTTTGGGCTCATAGAGCCAGAAAGGTAATGGCCGCACAGGCTCTACTTAGGCGAGCACAGAGAAGTATACTCCTGCACCTGGCAGGTGCGTATAGAAGAACATCGACTGAAGCGTTGCTGATGATATTAAGCTTGTTATTTCTAGACCTAACTGCATGGAAGAGAGGTGCACAGTATTGGCGTAAAAAGCGCGAATATGACAAGGTAAAAGAAATGCTGGTCACTACAGCCGTATCGAATGAGGAAATAACGGCGTGCATTGATAGAGAATGGCAAGAAGTCTGGGAGAGTGCAGAAACTGGGAGGAGAACCTATCAGTTCCTTCCTAACATGAAAGAAAGATCAGGAATGTCATACCTCCTTCCAACCAAGGAAGGTCTACCGTACCTCTCGGTACTCTGACTGAAAATGCGAAAATGCACGACAGGCACTTGTGAACGTGGCGCTATCGCACCACCATCCGAGAATGTGCCATTAGAGAAGATGTTACAGATCAGGGCAGGAATGTCTTTGGTAACACAATACTCTATCAAATAATTATGAATGGGGAACTGTGGCATAAGCTGCCTCGCTTATAGCTAAAATATCAGCCTATGAACTGCAAGCTTACATGGCTGAGAAGCAACCAGGAAGAGGCTATATGTCACGAAAACAAGACGCACGACGGCGGAATATCCAATACAACCTTCCCGAAGCAGCCAGGAGTTGAGCCTCGTGGAGGACAGGAAGGATTTGCTAACTATCCACAAAAATTGAGGAATTTATCTTGATTCTAATACCAAGTGCCGTATTGTAGCTTAGTGTGGTACTGTGTAGTGTAGTGTTGCACAGTAGTGTAATTCACAAGTATAAATTAAAAATTTGTGATCCAACAATGTAGCATAGTGTAGCAGACCAGAAACCTGTGCTTCCGGGTTCCTGAAGAACATATATATCTGTGTGCCAGATGGCCAAATGGAACATGCTGAATTTTCGTTTTTCGTTTTTAAAAACTTTTTTTCTTTTTATGTCGATATATAATGCAGATCCCCCCCTCCCCTCCCCCCTGTTTAACACCATAAAACTTAGGTACACAACACGTCTGAAATTATGTTAAAATATTTAGTGCTGTGTTCGTGCCAATTATGCGAAATTTTTGATGTGTTCTCTATTCAGATAAGGCTAAAAGAAAAGAGAAAATGAATAAATAATCCATTTCATGGGAAACAAGATCGTACAAATGCCCTTCAGCTGCGAAGCCGTTAGAAGAGCTGCCGGCGAGGTCTGCCCGCTGACTGCTGCAGGGCGCTGAGTCGTGGCCCGGCGGCGAGGCGCTCCCACCATATACGGAAGTGTTTGCAGGGAAACTTTGCGGCAGAAGTTGGCGGTAGTGGTGCAGATGGTCGCAAGAGGCGACCGCAGCCACTCTGAGAAACCCGTTTCCATTCTCCACTGCCGTTTCTCTCACTCTCCAACTCTGTCGTGGGTATTGTCCTTTCTTGATGGCTCTCTGCAAAGTACTGAACTGCACATGGCAAGGCACAAATCGCATCACTGTATTTTTTTTGTTTACTTGTACGTTCGCTTATGGAGGAAAAAATAATAACTTCATAAACGCGTATGTGACCCGTCCGGATAGCCATGCGTGTTAAAGCACTGCCTCCGCGAAGGGGAATTTTGAAACGCGATGCTACAGGCGAATGCTGAAGATAAAAATGTACAAATCGGTTAACTAATAAGAAGGTCGTTGTTGTGATCTTCAGTCCGGAAACTGGTTTTGATGCATCGATCCATGCTACTCTATCTTGTGCAAGTTTCTTCACCTTCACCTTCGAATGACTACTGTAGCCTACATCCTGAATCTGCTTACTGTATTCGTCTCTTGGTCTCGCTCTAAGATTTTTGTCACTCCAGTACTAAACTGGCGATCGCTTGATATCTCAGAATGTACTCTTTCAACCGATCTCTTCTTTCTGTCAAGTTGTGCCACATATTTCTTGTCTTTCGAATTCTATTAGTACCTCTTCCTTAAGTTATGTGATTCACAGATCTAATTTTAAGCATTGTCTTGCAGCACCCCATTTCAAAAGCTTCTATTCTCTTCTTGTCTAAATTGATTATCGTCTATATTTCACTTTCATACATGGATACACTCAAATACCTTGCGGAAAGACTTTTTAACACTTCTGTCTAGAATACATTCGATGTTAACAAATTTCTTTTCTCCACAAAAGCTTTTCTTGTCATTGCTAGTTTACATTTTATATCCTCTCTACTTTAGTCATCATCAGTTATTTTACTGAACAAACAGCAAAACTCATCTACTACTGTTAGTGCCTCGTTTTCCAGTCTAAAATCCCTCAGCATCGCCGGATTCAATTCAACTACATTACATTATTCTTATTTTGTTTTTGTTGTTATTCAGTTTATATCTTGCTTTCAAGGCGCTGTTCATTCCGTTTGCTGCCTCTAACAGAATTACTATGTCATTGTCAAACCTCAAAGTTTCTTATTTCTCCTTCTTCAGCTATCGACAGGGGATGTCAAATTGATTCCATATTTTTAGATTTCCAGAAGGCCTTCGACACCGTTCCTCACAAGCGTCTTCTAACCAAACTGCGTGCCCACGGAATATCGCCTCAGTTGTGCGACTGGATTCGTGATATCCTGTCAGAAAGTTCACAGTTCGTAGTAATAGACGGAAAGTCATCGAGTAAAACAGAAGTAATATCCGCCGTTCCCCAAGGAAATGTTATAGGCCATCTATTGTTCCTGATCTATATTAACGACATAGGAGACAATCTGAGTAGCGGTTTTAGATTGTTTTCGGATGATGCTGTCATTTACCGTCTTGTAAAGTCATCAGATGATCAAAACGACTTGCAAAATGGTTTAGATAAGATATCTGTATGGTGCGAAAAGTGGCAATTGACCCTGAACAAGGAAAAGTGTGAAGTTATTCACATGAGTACTAAAAAAATGCGCTAAATTTCGATTACGCGATGTTGTTGTTGTTGTTGTGGTCTTCAGTCCTGAGACTGGTTTGATGCAGCTCTCCATGCTACTCTATCCTGTGCAAGCTTCTTCATCTCCCAGTACCTACTGCAACCTACATCCTTCTGAATCTGCTTAGTGTATTGATCTCTTGGTCTCCCTCTACGATTTTTACCCTACACGCTGCCCTCCAATGCTAAATTTGTGATCCCTTGATGCCTCAAAACATGTCCTACCAACCGATCCCTTCTTCTAGTCAAGTTGTGCCACAAACTTCTCTTCTCCCCAATCCTATTCAATACCTCCTCATTAGTTACGTGATCTACCCACCTTATCTTCAGCATTCTTCTGTAGCACCACATTTCGAAAGCTTCTATTCTCTTCTTGTCCAAACTGGTTATCGTCCATGTTTCACTTCCATACATGGCTACACTCCATACAAATTCTTTCAGAAACGACTTCCTGACACTTAAATCTATACTCGATGTTAACAAATTTCTCTTCTTCACAAACGATTTCCTTGCCATTGCCAGTCTACATTTTATATCCTCTCTACTTCGACCATCATCAGTTATTTTACTCCCCAAATAGCAAAACTCCTTTACTACTTTAAGTGTCTCATTTCCTAATCTAATCCCCTCAGCATCACCCGATTTAATTTGACTACATTCCATTATCCTCGTTTCGCTTTTGTTGATGTTCATCTTATATCCTCCTTTCAAGAAACTGTCCATTCCGTTCAACTGCTCTTCCAAGTCCTTTGCTGTCTCTGACAGAATTACAATGTCATCGGCGAACCTCAAAGTTTTTACTTCTTCTCCATGAATTTTAATACCTACTCCGAATTTTTCTTTTGTTTCCTTTACTGCTTGCTCAATATACAGATTGAATAACATCGGGGAGAGGTTACAACCCTGTCTCACTCCTTTCCCAACCACTGCTTCCCTTTCATGCCCCTCGACGCGATAAGTCAAAAAAAAAATCTGAAGGCTGTAGATTCAACTAAATACTTAGGGATTACAATTACAAATAACCTAAATTGGAACGATCACATAGATAATATTGTGGGTAGAGCAAACCAGAGGCTGCGATTCATTAGCAGAGCACTTAGAAGGTGCAACATATCTACTGAAGATACTGCTTACACCACGCTTGTCCGCTCTATTCTGGAGTATTGCTGTGCGGTGTGGAATCCACATCAGGTGGGACTGACGGATGACATTGAAAAAGTACAAAGAAGGGCAGCTCGTTTTGTATTATCACGAAATAGGGGAGATAGTGTCACAGACATGATACGTGAATTGGAGTGGCAATCATTAAAACAAAGGTATTTTTCGTTGCGACGGGATCTTCTCATGAAATTTCTATCACCAGTTTTCTCCTCCGGTTGCGAAAGCATTCTGTTGGCACCCACCTACATAGGGAGAAATGATCATCAGGCTAAAATAAGAGAAATCAGGGCTGGCACAGAAAAATTTAAGTGCACGTTTTTCCCGAGTGCCGTTCGAGAGTGGAACGGTAGAGAGACAGCATGAAGGTGGTTCACTGAACCCTCTGCCAGGCACTGTATTGTGAATAGCAGAGTAATCACGTAAATGTAGATGTAATTCCCATTATAAATTTTTCTTTGGCTTTCTTTATAGACTGCAAACATTTGTAAGAAAATGAGGAAGAGAAGTAACGAATAAAGCACTGAAAGATACAGATTTTAATTTCCACATAAGAGGGTAACATTTCTTTATTGCGTACCACATTTACGTTCTCGGTTCCAAACGTTGCTCATTGTGACGACCATTTTCACCCATGACAGCCTGAATACCATTTCACATTTATTCGTAGTACTTTTCGAATGGTGGACTGCGGAATATTCTGCTGTCGTGACACATCTCGTGCGCTGCTTTAAGATCGCACGTTGCGTCCAGAAATTTCAGCCGTGGCAACAATTACTTCTTCAGAAATTTGTGGCACAACTGGCCGTCGGCCTCTCCCAGGATCAGTTCCCACATTGTCAATTAATTAGAACCTCCGAATCACGTTCTTCAACCTCATTGAGCAAAGAGGACGTTTCCATTTTCCTTTCATGCGTCGATACTCGCAAAGTGCAGCAGCAATGTTGCTTTTGCTTTGATAAAACAGCTTTACTAGTAAAGCTCTCCTAACCCTATCCGAACCCATGTTGACTACCTGCCACTGTAATGCACACTCATGCTTGTGTTTCAACCCTGCGTCGTCGTACCAGTACCGGCTACTGACGGCAAGTCACGACACTAACAGTGCTAACAAAGCAAATCCTGCAGCGCACAATCTGAACATCATTCCTATAAAGTTGTTTACCTAAACGATAAATAGTTTTCTGCCTATAGTTTCTCAAGGAGTGAATTTCAAATACAGGCACCCTGTACATCACGTCACCACACTATATAATCTGCTTCCACGTTACTTTGATCGAACAGAAAGAAATTAAAGGCTAGTAAATTATAGATTGTAGCGATTAGTCGTCCTCTTCAAATTTTATTGTGCAGATCTAGAATGCGGCTAGAGGCTAGACATACTCACTGCACCATTATTTTCGCTCAATGCATGTAATGCCTGTTGGTCGGGCTTCATCTATAGTTCATTGAATATTAAATAAACTGTGGATGAAGCCCGACCAACAGGCATTACATGCTTTGAGTGAAAATAATAGTGCATTGAGTGAAAATAATAGTGCATTGAGAATGACTAGCCTCTAGCCAAAATCTAGATCTGCATAATAAAATTTAAAAAGGACGTCTGATCGCTGCAGTCTATAATTTACAAGTCAATATAACAGTCGCTGAGTGTAACAGCTTTCTGAATGGAAGGTAACCTGATGAACTACAGGCTAGTTTTTGTCTTAGTTCTATTAAATTCAAAGTGTTTTGAAAGAGTAGCATGACCACACATTAAAGCGTTCATAATTTAACTTATTTTTTTAGTCAGTGAGTGAAAGAGACATAACTTTCTCCTCGATATTCTTGGGATAAATGTTGTGCATGTGGTTGAATTGTTTTTCTGTGTTATTAATAGCATTTAGTGACATAAAAGTAGCTTCATTCTAAAGATTACAATTGAAATTGTATGAGTATCTCTGTAACACTTCCAAATAAAATACCGCAACCAATTAGAACTGCAACAAAACGTGAATTTGAGACCATAGTTATTTGACCGTATGAACTGGATGGTCAAGAAAAAGGCGCCTAAGAATCTTGTGTTTGCATCCACAGTACCAGGGATTTCATGCTAATTTAGTCTCCTGAGTACAATATCGCAATACTGTAAGTGTGATATTCTGTTGCATCTCACCCAAAATTAATGTCAATCTCTCGCTTCGATAACATCGAGCGAGATGGTCCATTTGTTTAGACTCTGGTGCTGTGTACAGGAGCTGCGGGTTGCAAATTCCTATCCGAATTTCTAGTCTTAGATTTCTTGCTCTGCGCTTGGCCATGATCACGTAAGGTGCTGCCGTGACAAGTGACAATTTTTATTAAAGTTTCGGTCCTTGCCTGATGAGCTGGTGCTCAGTGTACAGTGCCGTTCTAAACAATTGGAACGAACATCGAGGGGTGATACACATGTACGTAACAACAGGAAATAACGCGTATCATCGCCTCTGGCCTTGGAAACGGCCTCAGTTCGCCGAAGAAAGAGTTTATATGTTTCTTCAGACATGTCTTATTGATAGGTGGCCAGTTTTATCTGAAACTGTCACCCACCAAGAAACTTCCTGGCAGATTACAACTGTGTGCCGGACCCAGACTTCAACTCGGGACCTTTGCCTGTCGAGGGCAAGCGCTCTATCGTCTGAACTACCCAAACACGACCTACAACCCGTCCTCACAGCTTTACTTCCGCCAGTACCTCGTCTTCTGCCTGCTAAACATCACGCACCATATTCCAGAATACTTTATTCTCATTTCTCTCGACCATGTAGTCGATCAATAACGCTAAGTTGACAGCCTACGAGCTAGGTAGGAAAAGATAAGTGTCTGTTTACGGGGAGCTGTCCCGCATACGAATGTTCAGAATCTGAGGCGAAGTTGCAGCCTCTAGTAGACAGACCGGCGTTCATTTCCAGCATCTCACGCTTGAGGGCTGGACACGGGACGCCCGCTTTCCGTCGGTAGAAAAAGCATTATTTGTTGAAGGCTTTTAGCAGGATAAGGGATCTCTAGTCATGTTTCACATCACAGAGGTTAGCGTGTGAATCTCCATTAACTCAGGAACGATGCCACGAAATGGCGTTCAGTTTAAATTTTCAAAATCTAGCGTTCTGATTGGTTCCTATTGTTACTTTTAGTAGACACGCAGTTTCTCGACCGTTGGCTGTGTGTCAGCTGTCTCATAGGTTTGTTTCAAAATTGAGCCATGTACTGGGAGAGTTTTTCTGCCTTACTCCCCACCTCAGAGCACTGGAAGGGCAGGAGATCGTTTAACATTTTACTAGTGCTTCACTGCCACTGTTGGTCAGCGAGTTCCCGCTCTGACAGAGATCCAGAAAGAGAAGACTTCACATTAGGCGACTAAAGGGCACGTTTCATGTAAGGAGATGGAGGAATAAACAATTATTCTAGCTAGGAGCACGTTAGCTGACGGAAGAGTACACTTGCTGCTGGTAGATCGTGGAGGAAATACTTGTTGGGGGGATACTGATGTGACTAGCCTTGTGCTCGCAGAGAATGATGTTTCCACTCAAGTACTGAGTACACAAAGAGAGTTGAAATGAGAGTATCCTTCCACATTACACTACCTGCTTGGTAAGATGGTCCATCGTTGTGGTCGGCAGTTCTACAAGGGTGTGATATTATTTCACTACTTTCAAGAACCAGGTAAAGCATTTTAATATTTCGCAGCCAGCTAGTTTGCTCTCAGTAGCACTTTGGCGATCTCATTGATGTCTGATCCTACTTTTCCGTATTCTTCCCGTAATTTACTTACAGTGCTTACAGACACTGGTCGTATCCATGTGTTATCTACATAAATTTGCATTAATTTTGATCATCCACCTGTTCCAAGGTTACAGTTAACTATTAGAATCCCCTCTAAGTGTTTAATGTTCAATGTTCTCATGCGTTTTAAAATGGCTCTGAGCACTATGGGACTTAACTGCTTAGGTCATCAGTCCCCTAGAACTTAGAACTACGTAAACCTAACTAACCTAAGGACATCACACACATCCATGCCCGAGGCAGGATTCGAACCTGCGACCGTAGCGGTCTCGCGGTTCCAGACTGAAGCGCCTAGAACCGCTCCGCCACTCCGGCCGGCTCTCATGCGTTTTACTTTGAGATAATAAGTCTGATTGTTACAGTGACCACTTTTGCTTGTTATAGATTAGATGATCCTTCCTCTCATTAACATGTCTATGTGTGTGGTGTAGAAGCCACATTTGTCGTGATTGACTTGGTCACCCCTGTGAATTATCAGTCAGTTAAACGTTTCAGTTGCGTGACGTAATTATTTACTTGAATTAATTTCCGGGCGCTTTCCTTCTCTGTAGCTCACCAGGGATCCGACTGTAGAATCGTAGGCGTACACAAAATAGCACAACCGACACCCAAAAATACCACGCTAAAGCTTCTCGTTGATGGTTAGAGCCCATAGAGCTACCAAATTTGGGGGGTATGTTGAATGCTACGTTTCACACGCTGGTACAACAGTGCCAGCCATTTTCTGTGGGATTCATATCGGTTGATATAGCAGGCCGTTCAGATGGGTTGTAGGACTGTCGGTGCAGTCGACGCCTAGCATAATATGAAAAGAGGCGAAATCTCCTGCAGTCGGCTACCGCACAGTTTCTGTGTTTTTGGTTCCATTGAAATAAGGGCAGATTTATGTGATGATGCGAGCTATGGCATTTTGCGAGGCACCCAACTCCAAACGCCCTTTGCAAGCAGTTCTGTTCTCAGTGATCACTCGGGAACAGGCTGAGGTGGACTCGCATTTACCGACAGTAGTAATTTCTGTTGGAATAGAAACCTATGACACTGACAAGGCGTGTCACTCGTCTGCAGCATCTGTCAGATAAAATATACACTCCTGGAAATTGAAATAAGAACACCGTGAATTCATTGTCCCAGGAAGGGGAAACTTTATTGACACATTCCTGGGGTCAGATACATCACATGATCACACTGACAGAACCACAGGCACATAGACACAGGCAACAGAGCATGCACAATGTCGGCACTAGTACAGTGTATATCCACCTTTCGCAGCAATGCAGGCTGCTATTCTCCCATGGAGACGATCGTAGAGATGCTGGATGTAGTCCTGTGGAACGGCTTGCCATGCCATTTCCACCTGGCGCCTCAGTTGGACCAGCGTTCGTGCTGGACGTGCAGACCGCGTGAGACGACGCTTCATCCAGTCCCAAACATGCTCAATGGGGGACAGATCCGGAGATCTTGCTGGCCAGGGTAGTTGACTTACACCTTCTAGAGCACGTTGGGTGGCACGGGATACATGCGGACGTGCATTGTCCTGTTGGAACAGCAAGTTCCCTTGCCGGTCTAGGAATGGTAGAACGATGGGTTCGATGACGGTTTGGATGTACCGTGCACTATTCAGTGTCCCCTCGACGATCACCAGTGGTGTACGGCCAGTGTAGGAGATCGCTCCCCACACCATGATGCCGGGTGTTGGCCCTGTGTGCCTCGGTCGTATGCAGTCCTGATTGTGGCGCTCACCTGCACGGCGCCAAACACGCATACGACCATCATTGGCACCAAGGCAGAAGCGACTCTCATCGCTGAAGACGACACGTCTCCATTCGTCCCTCCATTCACGCCTGTCGCGACACCACTGGAGGCGGGCTGCACGATGTTGGGGCGTGAGCGGAAGACGGCCTAACGGTGTGCGGGACCGTAGCCCAGCTTCATGGAGACGGTTGCGAATGGTCCTCGCCGATACCCCAGGAGCAACAGTGTCCCTAATTTGCTGGGAAGTGGCGGTGCGGTCCCCTACGGCACTGCGTAGGATCCTACGGTCTTGGCGTGCATCCGTGCGTCGCTGCGGTCCGGTCCGGTCCCAGGTCGACGGGCACGTGCACCTTCCGCCGACCACTGGCGACAACATCGATGTACTGTGGAGACCTCACGCCCCACGTGTTGAGCAATTCGGCGGTACGTCCACCCGGCCTCCCGCATGCCCACTCTACGCCCTCGCTCAAAGTCCGTCAACTGCACATACGGTTCACGTCCACGCTGTCGCGGCATGCTACCAGTGTTAAAGACTGCGATGGAGCTCCGTATGCCACGGCAAACTGGCTGACACTGACGGCGGCGGTGCACAAATGCTGCGCAGCTAGCGCCATTCGATGGCCAACACCCCGGTTCCTGGTGTGTCCGCTGTGCCGTGCGTGTGATCATTGCTTGTACAGCCCTCTCGCAGTGTCCGGAGCAAGTATGGTGGGTCTGACACACCGGTGTCAATGTGTTCTTTTTTCCATTTCCAGGAGTGTATATTTGAGTAGTGGGTGTTTCTTGTTCCACCATTTCTCCATTTCTTGTAGACACGTAGGCCTGTTTTCGTTGATACAGCAACAAATTTGTTTACTTAGTTCTCGGTGTGGTTATGGGAACTTAAAAATACGATATCTCCATTCTTTTGTTGCTTCATATCTCCAAGTCGACCCAGCTTGCTGGGGGACATTACACACCTTTTCACTGCCTGTACTTATTATTAAAACGAGCGGAGAATATAGGGGTAAAGCTCAATCCATCAGAAACCCGAGAAATCCATTCTACGTCTACGTCTGTACTCCGCAAGCTACCTTAAGTACGTAGCAGAGGGAACTTTGTATGCCATTGTTACTTCTCCCTCTCCCTGTTCCGGTCACGAATGGTTCGCGTGAAGAACGATTCCTTGTAAGACTCTGTGTGGGCTAGAATCTCTCTCCCTGACGCTTTCATGCTTACTGGATTAACCTGTAACAAAACGCACTGCTCTTGTTTGCACATTCTCTATTTCATATGTCAACAAAACTGGCTTTCTACGGGTCGGAGCATGGAATAATACATCCATTAATAGGGTATATAGGCTAGAAAATTTAAAATTGGAAATGGATAGGATGAAGTTAGACGGAGTAGGATTAGTGAAGTTATGTGGCAGAAGAAACAAGACTTCTGGATATGTGAGTACAGGCTTATAGACACAAAATAAGACAGCGGTAATGCAGAAATAGGTTTAATAACGAATAATGAAATAGGAATTCAGGTAAGTTGCTACGAACAGCATAGTGAACGCATTACCCTAGCCAAGATAAACACTAAGACTACGCCCACACCAGGAGTACAATATTACACGCTAACTAGTTTCGCAGATGATGAAGAGATTTAAGAAATATATTGTGAGATAAAAGAAGTTGTTAATATAGTTAAGGGACATGAAAATTTAACAGTGATAGGGGACTGGACTCCGACAGTAGGAAGAAGAAAAGGAAAAATGGTAGATGAATATGAATTGGGAGAACGGAGTGAAATAGGAAGCAGTCAGGTAGAATTTTCCGCAGAGCGTAATTTGATCATCGCTAACATTAACAATCGTGAAAGAAGACTGTATTCGTGGTAGAGATCTGGAGAACTGAAGGGTTACAGATTGCTTACGTAATGGTAAGACGAGGGTTTCAGAACCAGATTTTAAATTGTAAGACATTTCCGGGGCCAGATGTGGACTCTGACCACAATTTATTGGTTGTGATCTGTAGATTAAAACTGAGTAAATTGCAAAAAAGTATGAAAATATGAAGATGGGACCTAGATATGTTGAAAGAACTGAAAGTTGTTCAGCGTTTCCAGTTGAGCATTAGGCAACGGTTAACTAAAACAAGGGAAAGGAATACACGAGAAGACATTGCGTAGCGTTGAGAGATGAGATAGAGCAGGCAGCAGATGATCAAATAGGTAGAAAAGACAAGGCGTAATAGAAATCCCTTGATATTACAAGAAACATTGAATTTAACTGATAAAAAAGAGAAAATATAAAAATACGGCAAAAGAAGAAGCAGGCGAAAAGGAATACAAATGTCTACAAATGAGACTGATAGGAACTGCAAAACGGCTAACCAGGAATAGCTTGAGAACAAATGTAAGGATGTAGTAATATGTTTCGTTTGGGGGGGGGGGGAGATTAATACCTCCTACGGGAAAATTAAAGAGGCCTTTGGAGAAAAGAGAAGCAGCTGTATGAATATCAACAGGTCAAATGGAAAACCAGCAATAAGCAAAGAGAGGAAAGCTGAAAGGTGAAAGAAGTATACCGAGGGCAATATTAGAGAAATGGAAGAGGAGGTAGATGAAGATGAGACAGGAGATCTGATACCGTGATAACAAGTTGACAGAGCACTGAAACACTTCAATCTTAACACGGTCCATGGAGTAGACGACATTCCGTCAGAACTACTGATAGCCTACTGAGAGCCAGCAATGAGCAAACTATACGAGCTCGTACGCAAGACTTATGACATAGGCGATATACCCTCACAATTTAAGAGGAATATAATAATTCCAAGTCCGAAGACAGCAGATGTTGTCATGTTTGAACGCTATCGAACTAACGGTTCCGTAAGTCATTGTTGCAAAATACTAACACGAATTCTTTATGGAAGAGCGTAAAAATTAGTAGAAGCCGAATTCGTGGAAGATGAGTTTGGATTCCAGGGTGATGTAGGAACACGAAATGCAGTACTGACCCTACGACTTCTCTTAGTAAATAGGTTAAGCAAAGACAAACCTACGTTTACAGCAGTTGTACACTTAAAGCTAGCTTTCGAAAATGTTGAGTGGAATACCCTCTTTCAAATTCTGAAAGTAGCAGGTGTAAAACAGTTGGAGCGAAAGGTCGTTACAACTTGTACGGAACGCAGAAGGCAGTTATGAGAGTCATGAGGTATGAAAGGGAAGCATTGGTTAAATAGAAATTGAGACAGGGTTGTAGCCAGTGCCCGATGTTATTCAGTCTGTACACTGAGCAGGCTATTCAGAAAACCAAAGAAAATTTGGAGTGGCAATTAAAGTACAGGGAGAAGAAATAAAAACTTTCCGATGGCATTGTAGTTCTGTAAGAGGCAGCAAAGGACTTTAGAAGAACTGTTGAACGGAACGAACAACGGCTTGAAAGGCGGATACAAGATGAATATCAACAGATTCAAAACAAGGATAATAATGTAGTCAAATTAAATTACGCTGAGCAGTGTTTTCAACGCCAGTACGGACGGGCCTGCACCACACCATGCATCCCTACTACCATCAAGGAATAGGGATCTGACGATGATCTGGGTAGTAGATCGAAACCGGTCATGTACAAATAAAAGAGTAACAACTTATGCGTGACAGTTATTGTGTTTGATGAATAAAATAGGTCATTTTCATTCTGTTATTAGCAGTTTACTGCTATTTACTTCAACAGAATGTTTATAATTTTTACGTATATGATGTAAAAAGTATTATATTTGTAAAACTCTAGTCCGATGTAAGAAAGACCTCCATTTGACCAGATTACATAAATGAATCAATGAAATATGTCGAACAATGCGTTATTAGCGACATAAAGCAAAATATAAAATTCGGTGGCAAGTATCCGGAGTGAAACTTTAAGTTCCGTACAAGAGCTTATTGAGATGGTTGCGTAAACTTGGGCCACCCATACATACATACGTGGTACCTGACTTGGGACGTACCAATGCTGATTGAACTCGGAGTATGGTGTGATATTATCCAGGAACACCTGTTCATGCCACGGATGCTACATCGACGGCTGGGCATAGCAGCACACAGGTGCTCTTTTAGCGACACGCTGCCGGAAACTGTGTCCCTAGCATGTTGCCTGGTACTTTTTGTATGGCGGCCCGGTCGCAAAGATTTACCCACTCTTTCTCCTAAGCTAGATATTGGACAACAATTTCCAATACGGATCTAAGTTCGAGATACAGTGCGTCCATCTGCCAAGGTTACCGATCTTAATCCACAAAATTTGTTGTTCTAAGCATACATACAGGGAGACAATTATTGAACTATATGAAAAAACATAACGATGGATATAAGTAGAGATGAAGTCGAATGGGCAGTTGAAAAGATGAAAAATGGGAAGGCAGTTGGCCGAGACCAGATCCCCGTTGAGGTATGGAAGGGAATTGAGCTCCTTTGGGATTTAATGAAGAAGATTTGGCGACAGGAGGAGATGCCAGACGAGTGGAAAACTAGTGTACTGATCCCAATATTTAAGGGGAAAGGTGATGTGTAGGACTGCAGTAACTATAGAGGTATTAAACTGATGGCACACACAATGAAAATTTGGGAAAGAGTTAAAGTAGCAAGATTCCGCAAGTAGACTGTGGTGTGTGAAGAACAGTTTGGGTTCATGCCTGGAAGAGGAACGACTGATGCAATACATTCTTTAAGGCGGATAGTGGGATAGTGGAGAGACACGGGGAGCTACAAGCCGATCTACATATAGCTTTCATTGCTTTGGAGGAAGCATATAACAGAGTCCCAAGGGACGAAATATGGAGAAGCATGAGAGAGCAGTGCGTGCCAGAGAAGTATGTGAGGTTAGTGAAGGAAATGTACAGAGGAGCAATGACACAGGTGAGAAGTAGTGTGGGCATGACAAAGGAGTTTCCAGTAAAAGTAGGGTTACATCAAGGGTCCGCGCTTAGTCCCCACCTCTTTGACCTGATTATGGATGTTCTGGTGAAAGATGTGAAGAAGGAAGCACTGTGGAGTATGATGTTTGCGGATGATGTGGTTCTTTGTGAGCAGAGCATCGACAGACTTGAGGAAAAGCAGGAGGATTGGAGGAAGGCACTAGAAGAAAGAGGGATGAAAATTAGCAGGACAAAGTCAGAATATTTAGCACTGAAGGATGTGCAGATGAGGTCTTGCAAAATCCAGGAGGATGAGCTGAAATCGGTCTGCAAATTTAAATACCTGGGGTCGTACATACAGAGGGATGGAGAACTGGAAAGCGAGATACAACACCGAATAAATTGCGGTTGGAACAACTGGAGGAAAATGAGTGGAGTCTTGTGAGACAATAAGGTGAGCATTGGGTTGAAAGGGAAAGTGTACAAGTCGGTGATAAGGCCTGCTATGATATACGGGGCAGAGACATGGCCAATCACAATAGCCCAGGAAAGAAAGATGGAAGTGGCGGAAATGAGGATGCTGAGGTGGATGTGTGGGGTAACAAGGAAGGACAGCATTAGAATTGAATTTGTTAGAGGAGCTGTGAAAGTGGGACCCATGGGGAAAAAGATACAAGAGAGCAGACTAAGGTGGTACGGACACTTACAGAGAAAAGGGGAAGAGTGTATAGGAAACAGAGTTGAAGATATAAAGATTGAAGGAGCGAGAAGGAGAGGAAGACCGAAGATGAGGTGGAAGGATAGGATATCCGGGGACCTAAGGGAGAAAGGATGGAAGAAGGAAGAGGCAATGGATAGAGAACTGTGGATTCAGAAGAGCAACGCCGAACCTACGTGACGTGGGACAAGGCGACGATAAAGAAGCAGAAGAAGAAGAATGAAAAAAAAAAAACATAAATTGAATTATGGGGTGCACACACTTTACTCAACATGTAAACGTCACTACAGATTTTCAGATTTAGGTTATGAAATGTCAGATATGCGAGGCATCATTAGCGATGATGTGGCGCAGACAAATCAAATATCGAAATTCTGCATGACCCGCTGAAGTGTTGGAACATAATGGTTTTGGGCTTATTGCTGTAGAACTTGTCTTTCATATAGCCTCACAAAAGGAGTCGCGGAGAATATTGCAACCAATCGAGGCCCATGCCAGTGGCCATTGGGTATCCCTGAATGCGGTCCCCAAAGTGCTCCTCCAGTACATGAAACAATCTTCTGCTTCGATTGGGTCGAGCTCCGTCTTGCATGAACCAAATCTTGTCGAAATCAGGGTCACTTTGGATAATGGGGATGAAATCATCTTCCAAAACCTTCACGTACCGTTCGGTAGTCACCGTCCCATCAAGGAATGTCGTATTGATTACTCCATGAGTGGACACTGCGCACCAGACAGTCACCCGTTGAGGGTGAAGAGACTTCTCGATCGCGCCATTTTTGCGTATTGCCATTTTAAGTGGGCTTCGTAACTAAACCAAACCAAACAGCCGATACTAATTCAAATGGTTCAAATGGCTCTGAGCACTATGGGACTCAACTGCTGAGGTCATAAGTCCCCTAGAACTTAGAACTACTTAAACCTAACTAACCTAAGGACAACACACACATCCATGCCCGAGGCAGGATTCGAACCTGCGACCGTAGCGGTCGCGCGGTTCCAGACTGTTGCGCCAGAACCGCTCGGCCACCAGATACTAATTCCATCACGCCGCGGCCATCCGTGCACTTTGAACGTTCTGACGCAAACCGTTCATAAATGCCAATTTTATTTCATATAGTTAAATATTAGTCACTCCGTAAACTGTATTGGGCTTTGGATAACGATATGAATGACCAGGAACAGCTTATCCATATCCCTTTTACAGCTCTTGAAGATTCAGTACAGATTCAGTCTATAGAAAAGTAAAAAGCAAATTAAAAGCATTCGTCATTTAGAGTGCCAGAGGAATTCCATTGTTATACACAAGGGAAGGATCGGGTAGCTGGAAAGAGCACACTGGACGGAGGAACAGTCTGGTAACGTAGTAAAAGTGGAAATGTGAGTAATTGGAAAGGTACAGGGATCGCAGTACTAAAGTCACAGTTTACAGAGCTTTGGAAGACTAGCGATCAAATAATGCGTGAGCCGTAGGTGACATTTTTTCGCGAAGCTTCTAAAGGGGAAAGTGTAGACAAACTACCATTCAGCTTGGTGTGTAGAATCTATGAGAATGGAAACATACACGCAATAAGGAGATAGCAATAGCAGATAAATAGGGAACTATCGCAAGTCAACCTAAGAGCTCGTGCATGCGAGTTTCTGGCAATAATAATTTACAGAAGTAATGGAAAAGGAAACTGACGATTTGCTAGATGACAAACAGTTTGGCTTTAGGAATGGAAATAGCTGATAACGAAAGCAACACGTAAGAAAACATAAAACACATTTTTAGAAATTGTCGACCAAGAAAAACGGTTCGAAAATTTAAAACGGTACACGACGTTCAAAATTGTAAGGAAAATAGGTGCAAGCCGTGCAGAAAGTTGGTTAGTATGAAATATACAGTACACAATATTGTGGATAATATGAATGGAAAACCAAAAACGAAGTACTGGGATTAAAAATTGTGTAAGATCGGGATACATCTTTCGGTCCTACAATACAGTCTACACCTCGACGAAACAACGATGGAAATAGAATAAATGTTCAGGAGTGGCTTTAAAATTCAAGTTGAAACAATATCAGTGATAATATTCACTGATGGCTTTGCTATGTCGTTGAAAGTGGGAAAGAATGGGAAAAACCTCCTGTATTAAAAATGAGAGTAATGAGAGTAAGCCGCAGAAATATGAAAGCAATGAAGAGTGTCGGAAATGGGATTAGCAATACACTTAACACTAATATTGCGTGCCGGAAGCTGGCGATGTAAAGCAATTCTGCTACCTTGGAGGCAAAATAACAGATGACGGACGAAACAGGGAAGGTATAGAAGAGCAGACTAGCACAGGCAAAGCGGTAATTCCCGGATAAAAGAAGTCTACTGGCACGAAACATTGGCCTCTAACTTGAGGAAGAAATTCATCAGGATGTACGTTTGGAGCACTAGATCGTATGCAAAGTAAATCATGGACTATGGGAAAATCGGGAAAGAGAATCGATACGTTCCAAATGTGGTCTTACAGAAACATAAAAAAAATTAAGTGAGATAATAAGGTAAGAAATGCAGAGGTTCTCCACAGATTCGTGGACGAAGGTAATATGTGGAAAACCCTGATTATAAGGAGGCACAGTTTTATAGGACGTGTGTTAATATATCAAAGTATAGCTACCATGGTACTAAAGGGTGTTGTAGAGAGTAAAAACTATAGGGGAAGACAGAGCTTGGGATATATGTAATGACTAGTTGAAACGTCTCGTGTGAGTGGTAATGCATGACATGATTAAAATGTTCCATTACATGTCAATACTTTCAGCCCTAAGAATGATTTAAAAGCGGTTGTAAGTATTCTACGTAGGTTTTCGTCACTATGACTATGTGTTTCGAATGATGGTGGTTTCCCTAAATCGCTCGAGGTAACTACCGAGACAGTTTCTTTGAAAACGGCACTGTAGATTTTCTACTCTGTCGTTTCGCAGTTCGAGCTATGCTCCGTCTTTAACGACGCGCTGTAGACGGGACGTTAAACTCTAATCTATCTCTTTTTTTTCGAATGACGAACTGTGATGCTGCAGTTAATACCAGATATCGGGCATGTGGGATAGGATATCTTTAAACGTTTTAAGAAAGGATACGAACCGCGGTAGATACAGAGGGAACCGAAGCAACATTCGAATAACACTGGTCACGCATGAACTAAAAATGCGTTACGTAGTACTCTCACCGCACATCACAAAAAGACACATGCAAAACTGTCGTTAGTACAACTCGTCGTGCATACAATACAGGGATAAACGACGCTCACAAAGGTCAAACACAGGTTCCTGCTTCGCATGAATTGTTTAAGTGAAAACACAAAAACCATGAATATGTAGAACTGGAGGGGGATCTGAACCGTACTGCATCTTGTACATACCGAGTAGTGGGAAAAAACTTCGTAGCCATACGAGACAACTACCAGATTTCACGACGGTTAACTGAGTAAAATAGAGAAGTATAAGGACTAGTAATGCATGAGATCAGGGCAGTCTCAGTTCTTTGATTTGTCAAGAACAAACGCAGTAGTAAATACAAACTGTTGAGGGAGATAATCACGGATATGAATAAAATAAAAAGTTGTCACAAATCCTCCAGATTTCTCTAGTACTTGCAGAATATTGAAGACTGCCTACCACTATAAGGCAGAACTGATATAGAGGACATAAAATCCCGTCTGAGGCTTGCGATCATTTTTATGTTAATAATCGGCAACCAATGCTGTACAATCGCAATAAAGTCACGAAATGTTCAATTGACTCTTTTATTAGAACATGTTACGCGTTTCGGGATTATACCCATCTTCAGACATCACAAACTTCACCTCCTTCCATACCAACCAGGCGTACAGGCTTGACAACTCAAAGAAAGTGTCCAATAACACATGACTATAACTGCGACACAACCAGTCTTGAAGCAGAGCGTATACTTTCAAACAGAACACGAACGAGGTGGATTTAGAAGTCCACACAACACAGTGCACCATTTTCAAGTCGGACTGAAGTTATAGAACGGGGCAATGAATTGAATCACCATTTGGGCTGGAATTAATGAGGCTTGTAAACGATTTTACCCAGCTTTTACACAGTCTGCAGCAGCCCAGTGTAGATACGCTATTGATTCAATCTGTGCTCGTGTAACACTGATTGAGGAACATACAATGGCTTTTAGAATCTAATTTTTCCGTTGCTCATTTAGCAAATCCAGGGAACGTGACGGCTACTTCCTTGGATCTCTGCAACCTACCCTTCTCTGGGAAAACTAGGGTAATGGCAGGTTTCAGTTCGTTTGTGCGTCGCCTATTCTGCATGGTGACGATCTGGTTCTTCTTCAGTGAGGTGTTGTAACATTTGTATTTTGTAGAGATGCCATTTAGGTGCAACGAAAATTATCATTAGTGATGTACGGCTCACCCCAATTTCCAGCAAGTAGAGGAAAGTAGAGTAAGACCGGGCATGCACTTCAAACCTGGTAGTTTTAGCTTCCCGTGGCTAGAGCTGCTATCGGAATAGTAGCACTCAGAACTACCAGCAAACATCATTCTAGTATGTGCATCTTCATGTTTTCGCGGCGTAAAGACTGTTCCATAAAATTTCGGGCGTGCAGCCGCATAAATTCAGCTTCTTCTTCTCATATTTCGGCTGAATACCGTCCAGCCATCTTCAGAGTGAACCGAGGTGACTAACGCTCCAGAACTTGCTCCGTCCTTTTAAACGCAGTGGTTCGGTCCGCGGATTTAAAATGATTGAGAAAAAGCTGGAACGTTAGTCGCCTCGGTTCACTCTGAAGATGGCTGGACGGTATTCAGCCGAAATATTAGAAGAAGAAGCTGAATTTAAGCGACTGCACGCCAGAAGTTTTATGGACAATTGTAGTAGTTGTAAATAACGCTCATTATCAGCTGCTTGTTGCTTTTGCTTCTAGACATTTTCAAAGTTTTTGGTGAAATTTTCTTCGAAACTAGCGCTTTTTGGAACAGTGTCCCGAAGAGAAATACTACCTTAAAAACAGTTAAGTAATTATTTGGATTATATATGTTTTTCAGAGTATTTAAATGTTTCTATAATGCACGTGATGCCGGCTTTTGTTCAATATCGCTTTATGGGGCGAAATCGGATATACTGTGGGCGGGGGCGGGGGCGGGGGCGGGGGCGGGTGGGGGCAAAACTTATTGGAAAAAGACTGTAATGACTCCTCCAAAACTTGGCTTGTTAGAAAGTGCGAAGAAATCACCAATAGGAGCAGCAGTAATACTGACATCCTCTCCATTTCCTCTCCAAACAATAATGATTTGGAAATTTGAAAAAGCCAGGAAAGCTAAAGAAGAAAAAAGAAACTCAACACGAGAACTTTTCGTGGTAATGAGACAAAAGGGCCAATCAGTGGCTAAGATGAAGCAGCAGAAAGAGACAGTTGGAAAGACTTCACCAGCAGCTCAAAAATAAATCAAAAAACAAGATTCTTTCAATTCATCGGGCGAAAAAGACCCAGACGAACAACAGTATTTTGTAACGGGCTATGTTTAATACCTGTTGTCAAAGGAATGATGCACCCAGTGTCTCCGTCTCATTCCAGTGCTGAGGAATATGACAACTAGTTCGTCTGTGATTTCTGCTGTTAATAAGGTATGTTTTCGAGTTTTTATTAGGACCAGTTATCGATAACTTTGCGTATAGTGGTGAAATATTTTGAATTTTTGAAGTTCTTTGTTAAAAACGAGTATATTTAATCCTGTGGTGCATGGCTTTCACTGTAGTTGATAGATTTTAAGGGTTACTTCTCTGGCGTATTCAGTCAGTCATGAGGCTGCAAGCGCATGCAGGGCGCAACACCATTAGGGGGTGTCCACTGCGATGGACTGTGTGCATGTGTTACCTCAGGACTGATTGGAAACGCCAGGGAAGCGACCATCAACTGCCGTCCTTTGTAGCTGACGCTATGCGCCACATGTATAAGGATTTCTACATGCATCAGAACAAACCTTTTCCGTGATTTTAAGTTTTTCCACTCATTTAAACGCGTGCGCCGTTTTACCCAAAGTGGAGGGAAATCTCGTTTTTCTGTACCAAAGTAGATTAATTTTTTTATGTTACGATGGTTAAGCTGAAACCGGACTAGCACTGGAAATGAGTACTGGAAATGATCTGCATGAAATTAAAGTTAAGGTACCCAGTTTTACCCTAATTTCCGCTACAGCGTTCTGGGCTTTTACTGAACGACGCTAGAACAGATGTTGATGTGATGTAGCTTCATCTGTTGCTATTTCCGACAGTCCAGTGTCCGATTTGTCTGCGACAGAACCAGATTCAGCCGCGCGGGGTAGACGTACGGTCTAAGACGCCTCGCCACGTTTCGCGCGGCACTCCCCTTTAGTGGTTCGAGTCCTTCCTCGGACATGGGCGTGTGTGTTGTCCTTAGCGTAAGTTTAGATTAAGTATTGTGTAAGCCTAGGGACCTATGACCTCAGCAGTTTGGTCCCATAGGAACTTACCACAAATTTCTAATTTACAGAGCCAGTTTCACTGAATTTCTCGAGACGTTTCTCCACTACACTGTACATAATGGTCAGTCTGCCTGCGTGACATTTGTTGAGATCCTCCGCGATAACACGGGTGTTCCTCTCTCCTCATTTCAGGACAATCTCCTGAGTTCGGCTTTCATGACAGCAGTCCATTTGAAAGTTACTAATTAAGGCAAGATTCTGGTTCCCAAAATGGTCGCCTTGTTGGTAACATATTCGTACATATACTTTCAGGTTTCTGCCCCCTCTCTCATCTCCTTTACTATAAATTTCTGCTTATCTAACCGTTTTTGTTTTAGAAGAGAGGTTCCATGTGTTTGTACTATCCTGTATGCGTCAACACATCTAAAAGGAAGTGAAACAAACTGAAAATGATATCACAGAATTAGTTGATGAGTTTTGGTGTTTAGGTCTGCTGGAGACAACGACTGGATAGAAAGAAAAGGAATTAAGACAAGAGTGAAAAATAGTCTGGTGTGGTTTTGGTGAATTGAATAGAGTTTTCAAAACTTGGCTAACGATATGTCTTCAACAGCAAAACTTTTGTATCAATTTTGACATATTGAAGAGACATGTAATGAGCAAACTATTAAAAAAATGGGGGAGGAGGAGCTCCGTAGCAAGCAGTGGAGATTTATGCGTTGAGAATTGCTGCGAGAGACAGGAAAACAAGCAAGAGGAAGAGGGAGTCGTAGTTATGACTGCAATGGAATAGTGGTGGGCCGGGGAAAGTATCTAGGTGAAAAAGTGCTTGATGTACAAATAAATTTCTTCGGTGGATTTCGAGAGATGACAAATCACCGAGCTGACGAGGTTGCGGAAGGTGGGTAGATAATATTACAAAACATGCAGGGACAGAATGGATTAGCGCCGTTGAAGACGTAACGTGAAACTAATGACCTAGTCTAGACGTAACTTCCATCCACTGGTGTATGTAACTGGGTGGGCTTCTACTAGATTCATGGCAAGATATTGTAACGGAAATTCACCAATCTTCTCATCTTCTACGATACGTAAAACGTGTGTCCGTGTAATTAGTTAGTTACTGGTTCCATAAACCATATTCACGATAAACGTTGTGGTGTGGTTCTTGAGGATATTTTTGTTCTGTCGTTGCAACTACAAAATGCGTGATTTTTTTCACCAGACGCGTTTCGCTTTATTGAGGTAAAGCATCATCGGTGGTCTGTATTTAAGTTATTTACATTTTGATTTGCTTTTTAGATCAAAAATAGTTCGTTAAGAATAGGTTGATTTGTATTTACGGTGATTTTTCGGCTGATTTCTCGCTTACATCGGGAAATGCCGTCTGCTAGCACGCATTTTGTAGTTGCAACGACAGAAGAAAAATACTCTCAAGAATTATAAAGCAACTACAGACACTATGGCCACTCAAATGAAGAATCTGATGTGATGTGGAACGCGTCAATAGATAACGCATAGAACACTTATAAATATAAAAAAAATATTTCTATGGCTCCATGCTGGGCATTTACAGGTTTTTTCTTTAAAAATGAATAATTATTTCTATTCAAGTACTCCCCTATCGCATAAGAATAATTTTTAAGGGGAAACATCTTTAGTTTACATTTAAAAACTCTTCTGGCATCTTCAAGACGTTTTATTTCCATCGGTAGATTACCAAAAATTTTATAACTGCGCATTTCACCTATTTCAATGCAAAAATGTAAGTACGTTAACTGGTAATGCAGACCATGATTCCTCCTAATGATGTAGTAGTGAAAATGTGTGTTACTCTCAAACTCAGATGGACTGTTGGTAACACATTTCGTAAGTGAATAATTGTACTATGAGTCTTGGTTAATATTCAGCTGCTTAAAGCGATATCTGAATGATGCGTGGAAGTGAATTCTAATAATTATCTTTTGTGCAATGAAAACTTTTTGCCTAAGTGAGTAGTTACCTTAGAGTATTGTCCCAGACGACATCATTTACTTTAAAAACTCAAAATTTGTTAACGTACTGACACCCACAAATTTGGCAATCATTGGTTTGTAAAAAAAGTAGAACCTAAAAGTTCTAGGTTTGCTATATGGGGGCCCCAGTTTTTCTTATCAGTAAGCACATCTAACGATTTAGAACTTCATGTCCTGTTTATTATTTCTTGTTAATTTACTGTTTTAATAGACGATGAGACATTTTTGACAGCACAAAACTTGATGAGTTGTGTTTGACCAGTGTTTAAGCTAGGTCACTTGTGTCAGTACCTTTCACGAAACGTCATTTACTATTTTCTCTCGTGATGCGTTTTCTTCGCGACGTGGCCTGTATCATCAACAAAAAGGACTGGTTCTTTCTTTCGATTCAAATAGAATGGCAGATCATGAACATTAACCAGGAACTGTAGAGGGCAATGACTGACCAAACACCGTCGCATTACAGTTCCTTCCCATGTCACTGATGTTCCTTTGTATTACTTGAACAGTCTAGGGTAACTTTCTGCCTTGTGTTTTTTAAATAAGACCTAAAGCAAGCATGTGTTGAACAATCTATTTTGTGAAAATTTAATTTCTCTAAGAGGATATTATGATTCACACAATAAAATGCCCTCGATAACTCGCAGAAGATCCCAACTGGTGATATTTTATCATTTGAAGATTTATTATACACTCTTTAATATCAAATAGCGGAATCAACAGAGTGCGTCGTTTGAAATCCAAACTGTGGTTGGCAAATTATCCAATTATTATACGGGTGGCTAAGAGCCTTAGAAACTTCCTGGCAGATTAAAACTGTGTGCCGGACCGAGACTCGAACTCGGGACCTTTGCCTTTCACGGGCAAGTGCTCTACCGTCTGAGCTACCCAAGCACGACTCACGCGCCCTCCTCACAGCTTTACTTCTGCCTGTATCTCGTCCCCTATCTTCCAAACTTCACAGAAACTCTCCTGCGAGCTCCCCTAACTGTAACTCGCTCAAACCTACTAGTCCATCGCTGTAACTCGCTCATAATCATCTACTCTCACTTGCCTGTTCTCACTCACTCGTTGCACTATCTCTCTGTGTCTCTCAACCTGTTACTGTCTCCTTCTGACAGCCATAGTCTCCTTCGTTCTGTCCTACAACTACTGTCTCCTCTCACGGACACTGTCTCCCACTTGCTCTCTTTTACTTCTACTGTCTCATTCATTCCTCCCCGTTGCAGCTGTATCTTCTCACTGTCACTATCTCTCTCTTCCTGATTGTCACTGTCATAGACTCAGTTAGACATTACCACTTTCTTCTGCACTTTCTCCTTGTCTTTATTGGTCTCTCACTGGCGTTGTCTGCTTCACCATTTTTCTAGCACTGTTTCTTCACTGTCAACTATGTTCCCCACTGCCATTGTCTCCTTCTCTCTTTCCATAGAACAGTCATAGTCTACTACCTTCCTGTATTTGTTTCTTTTCCATCTCTTTCCTACTGCCACTGTCTGATTCTATCTCAGCATTAAAAAATGTGAATATATTTGCGGTTCAAAATTTTTAAAGGTGCTGAGGAAGATAGAACGAGGAAGCTGGTACCCCACTTTTCAGACAGAGTCTTTTAATCATGGGCATCTTCGCCTTTTTTGTGTGTTTTTCGTCTGGTCCCCTTCTCTTCTCTTCTACAGTAGAGCATGTCACGCATATGAAAAGAACTTAATAGGTCAGTAAAATTTTGATAGTTTACTTATGTGACATTGAGGTAGGGCAAAACTAACTTTTCGCTTTACACCGTAATTTACGTGGGTGTTTTACGTGTACAAGTAGGTTAATTTTGAATCTCTGTATCTCGGAAGCGGATAAAGATATCAAGAAAATTTTGAAGATTGTTAGGGTTCCAGATCTTAGAAATATATTGTAAAATTACGTTATTTTGCTGTGCATAGCCGTCTTGGTATCAGTGGTCCAGTTTTGGTACCCAAAAACCGTGTTCTTGGGGTGTTTCTCAATAACGAATAAAGATTTTTGAAAACGGGACGTGCAGATAAATGCCTAGAATGTACACTATTAAACCTGAGAAATTTGCTACGGTTAGTTCTTTAGGTATCCGCTGCAGATGGAGAAAAAAAATATGAAAAACGGTTATTTCGTGTATTTCTGAGGAACCGCCAGTGAAGTAAATAGAGTATTTATAAGCTCCATAAGGAGGCACAGTACGCAGTATCTAATACAAAAAGAACCAACCGATTTGCTCCATTTGCCTCAGATGAAGGAAGTGTCTAATACTCAAATTTTGACGCTGTATTGCAGGATAGTTACAGTAATACGATCTTCCTGTTGGGTGCACAAATTGTCCCTAGAAGGTGTATCCAAAACTGTTGACTGTACCTCTCTGTCACCAATAGAACTGTAGTTATTAGTCCCACAAAGTATTTATTTATATTTTTGGGTTGAGTTTTCGAACATATTGGTAGCGCAAGCTGTCACAGACATGAGCGCGTAACTTTCATGGAATTAGAATAAGCTGAAGATGACAAATACTGTCATTGTAGACAGATTGGACACATACAACAAATAATTAAGGACCTGTTGTATAAATATGAGGGTTGGAACTTTAATAGTGGCAACTATTTCTTTACAGCTCGTACAAAATAGATAGGTGTTTCAAAATTTTACTGACCTTCATAGTAGTCACCAGCATTGTGTATAATCCGTTGCCAGCGATATGGAAGTCGTAGGATACTCTTAGCAGTGCCAGTTGTGTTGACAGTTCGAGCGGCGCCTTCTATTGCCCGACGAATTTGTAGCAGTTCTGAAGCGAATGCCGTGAAGTGTTTCCTTCAGTTTAGAAACAGAGTCGAACTCACGACGGCTTAAGTCAGGGGAGTGCAGTAGCTGGTATAGCACTTAGCAGCCCCATCAGTCAAACAAATCAGTAACAGCTTGCACTGTACGTGCTTGAGCATTGTCCTGCAAAATGATGGTCAGGTCCTGCAGAAAGTATCTTCACTTCTGTCTCTATGCTGTTCATTTTTGGAACACAACCTACGGCCAGTTTAGAGACAGAAGTGATGACACTTTCTGCAGGACCTGACCATCATTTTGCAGGACAATGCTCAAGCACGTACTGATTTGTTTGACTGATGGGGCTGCTAAGTGCTATACCACCTACTGCACTCCCCTGACTTAAGCCTTCGTGAGTTCACCTCGATTTCTAAACTGAAGGAAACACTTCCCGGCATTCACTTCAGAACTGCTACAAATTCGTCGGGCAATAGACCGCGCCGCTCGAACAGTCAACAGAACTGGCGTTGCTAAGGGTATCCTGCAACTTCCACATCGCTGGCAACGGGTTATACACAATGCTGGTGACTACTTTGAAGGTCAGTAAAACTTTGAAGCGCATACATATTTTGTACGAGCTGTAAATAAATTGTTGCCACTATTAAAGTTCCAACCCTCGTACTACTATGGTATGCAGAGATGTGGACGGGAATGCAGTTCGAAATGGTGTGCATAAAGCCAGCCAAAAGAACTGTGAATACTATGCTAGTTCCTGTAATGGTTTTTTATTTACGTGACCATTACGGCACTACAACTCCAGTGCTCGATACCGGTAATATCGTACTGCTTTTGTGAGAAGTAACAGACATATTTTTGTGACAATATTACCATTTGGTTTTATTAATATAAGGTACTCCGATGTATTGATATATTACAGTGAAATGGTTCTTTTGTGATTATCATTTCTGTGTGACTGTCATAATCTTTGACTTACTTGTAACCGTTTTGGCGCGAATGTGCACAGAGCAGTCTTTGTTTCACTGTTCTTTTGTGATTATCATTTCTGTGTGACTGTCATAATCTTTGACTTACTTGTAACCGTTTTGGCGCGAATGTGCACAGAGCAGTCTTTGTTTCACTGTTCTTTTGTGATTACCATTTCTGTGTGACTGTCATAATCTTTGACTTACTTGTAACCGTTTTCGCGCGAATGCGCACAGAGCAGTCTTTGTTTCACTTTGCAGAAGTTAAGTTGTTATTTAGCTTTGTAAAAGAACAGTCAAGTCTTGTGTTTGGTTAAAGTGGAAATTAAATATATGAAGATTAACACAAAACTGTTTTCTTGATGATGTGACAATTAAGAAGAAGTATATGTGAATTTACAAGAAGTTTAATAAAAATATGGATCGTGAACACCAAGCCAAAAAATTATTTCTACCATACCTTCGTTCTGATCTGGGATTGTTTGATCATTAAGAATTTCCCGAAAAACGCATTTGTTAGCTCTTCAAATATTGCTAAAATACAGAGCTAGACCTTCTAGCACTCAAAGTGGAATCACCCTAGAATCAACAAGATGAGCCATAATAACTTCGACGAAATGTAAGTGGGAATCCATTGAAGATAAATGCCAAAATTAATGACTGTCTTACAGTGGCTTCATTATTTCCATTCTGACTATACCATCCACAGTCAATAACTTTGTTGTTGCCCGATAAAGCGAACATATGCTGCGTGAGCAACATTATTAATCTGATTTCTAACATACTTTGGAAGTGGTGGTAATGTTAGATTCCTCTGCTGGTAAGTGAACCATTATGAGGATAGCCTAGAGCAAGGAGAATCGTAGCGTATCTTCGTAGGTAGAGTAGGAGATGAAGCCCAGGGGAGGTGGCTGTTAGACTGAGCAGCGGGTGGTGAGGGACCCCGTTGCCGTGGCAACCACCTGCTCGATATCCCACGGCCGCCGCCGCTGTCACGTGCAGGCCTGCAGCGAAATTTGTGGAGCGCGTCGCACCGCCGGTGCCACCGCCGGCGCTCATTCAGTGCCTGTGGGCTGGGGGGAGGGCGGGGCGTCGGCTGCGCTGCTGCGTGGGACACAGCCTCCAGCAGCCGACGTGCTCATGTCTCAGAGCTCAGTAGGGCAGCACAGCGTGCACCGTAGAAGTAGTTGAGTGATTTACCCTGGCCAGATCGTAGAAGAGATGTCGTTACCTTAGACACAGTGTGTGACGAACAATCGAGATAACAAGACCTACAAAGCAATGGTTCAAATGGCTCTGAGCACTATGGGACTTAATATCTGAGGTCATCAGTCCCCTAGACTTAGAACTACTTAAACCTAAGTAACATAAGGACATCACACACATCCATGCCCGAGGCAGGATTCGAACCTGCGACCGTAGTAGCAGCGCGGTTCCGGACTGAAACGCCTAGAACCGCTCGGCCAAAGCGGCCGGCCCTACGAAGCGGCTGCCATTTAGCTAAGCAGTTATTTATTTCTCTCTAGTATGGAAAACTAATACCTAAAAGTTCCAAATGACAAATTTTGCGCATCAATAGAAAATTGCAAAGTGTCCAAAAAATTCCAAATCGCAGATAGTAACAAAAGAATACAAGATTTTAATAGAAGAAATACAGATCTCTGCCGCAGTTGGACGGTGCATTAAATTCAGTGGTGAAAAGTGAAAATTTGTGCCATATGGGGACTCGAATCCGGATTTGCCGCTTTACGCGAGCAGTGGCCTTAATCGTTATGGCTATCCGAACGTGCTTCCATTCGACCAGAAGTATCAACTTGTCGCGCACTCCGTTAGTATCTCCGACGTCTCGGACAGGCAAAAATTTTCACTTGTCGCCATTGAGTTTATTTCGGTGTCCAATTGCGGCTCACATCTCCATTTTTTGTCTTAATATAATGTACACGTATACGGCCACCGTATTATATATGCTGCAGTTCTGTGGGGCAATAACAGAATACTAATTTGGCACAGCATACCATACTCACAAAACTGTATTGACATTCGATATCCAACTAACAGCTTGATCGTTTAAATGGCTCTGAGCACTATGGGACTTAACTGCTGAGGTTACCAGTCCCCTAGAACATAGAACTACTTAAACCTGACTAACCTAGGGACATCACACACATCCATGCCCGAGGCAGGATTCGAACCTGCCACCGTAGTAGCAGCGCGGTTCCGGACTGAAGCGCCTAGAACCGCTCGGCCAAAGCGGCCGGCCCTACAAAGCAGCTGCCATTTGGGTAAGCAGTTATTTATTTCTCTGTAATATGGAAAACTAATACCTAAAAGTTCCAAATGACAATTTTTGTGCAACTACTGAAAATTGCTAAATGTTCAAAAAATTCCAAATCGCAAATAGTAACAAAAGAGTACAAGATTTTAATAGAAAAAACACAATCTCTACCGCAGTTGGACGGTGCATTAAATTCAGTGGCGAAAAGTGAAAATTTGTGTCATATGGGTACTCGCATCCGCATCTGCCGCTCTTCGCGAGCAGTGGCCTTAATCGTATGGCTATCCGAACATGCTTCCATTCCGACCCGAAGTATTAACTTGTCGCACACTCCGTACAAAGCTCCGACGTCTCGGGCCGGTAGAAATTTTAACTTGTCGCCATTGAAATTAAAAAAATGGTTCAAATGGTTATGAGCACTATGGGACTTAACATCTGAGGTCATCAGTCCCCTAGAACTTAGAACTACTTAAACCTTACCAACCTAAAGACATCACATACATCGATGCCCGAGGCAGGATTCGAACCTGCGACCGTAGCAGTCGCGCGGTTTCGGACTGAAGCGCCTAGAACCGCTCGGCCACCGAGGCCGGCTGCCATTGAAATTATTTCGGTGTCCAATTGCGACTCACGCCTCCATTCTTTGTCTTAATATAATGTACACGTATACGGCCACCGTACCATATATGCTGCTGTTCTGTTTGACAATAACAGAATACTACTTTGGCACAGCAGTCCATACTCACAAAACTGTATTGACATTCTATATCCAACTAACAACTTGAGCTGCAGTTTCCATTTCCCAAGGTATCTTCTCTTGTAACACTGGTGGAAGATGCACTTTCTGAGCCGCGCGGGATTAGCAGAGCGGTCAGAGGCGGTGCAGTCATGGACTGTACGGCTGGTCCCGGCGGGGATTCGAGTCCTCCCTCGGGCATGGGTGTGTGTGTTTGTCCTTAGGATGATTTAGGTTAAGTAGAGTGTAAGCTTAGGGACTGATGACCTTAGCAGTTAGGTCCCATAAGATTTCACACACATTTGAACATTTTTTTGCACTTTCTGATCATGTGCTTAATAATGTTGTTCCTGCTCTGGAATGAAACACAGCAGCGACTCTTCAAACATGGATTCGACAAGTTAGCCGCGTGGGATTAGCCGAGCGGTCTCCGGGCGTTGCAGTCATGCACTGTGCGGCTGGTCCCGGCGGAGGTTCGAGTCCTCCCTCGGGCATGGGTGTGTGTGTTCGTCCTTAGGATAATTTAGGTTAAGTAGTGTGTAAGCTTAGGGACTGATGACCTTAGCAGTTAAGTCCCATAAGATTTCACAGACATTTGAACATTTGACAAGTCACTGGTTTGTTTCCAAGGGTACGTGGCACTGGATGTCTGTGCACCTTTCACGTAATTCCCTTAAATAATAGGCAGGTGGATTGTGGGAGCTGAGCTGGCTTCAGTTAGCGTCCCAGATGTTTTCCGTCGGGTTGAGGTCAGTCGTAGTTCGTGGCCAAGAAATCAACGAGAGTTCACAATCAGTTTCAGCAAAGTACTGTAGCGCGATTCTGGCCTAATGGCACTAACAGTTACTCTGCTCGAAGATGCCAATCCGTCGAGGAAGACATGAAGGGATGCACGTGGCCTGTAACAATGTTCACCTAGTCCACTGTTGTCGTAGTATTTTTGGTTACCACCATAGGTACCAAGAAAGCTAATCCGGATTTCCACCTTGGCATAGTACTGCTCTCAACGAATAGCGTCAGTCCTTGTTTCAAGCAGTCGTTTGCCTGGATCACGACATATCTGGACACAGCCATCGACCTAATGTAACAACAAACGTAGTTCATCCGACCAGGCCTCACGTTTCCATTGAGCAACTGTCCAACGTCCACGATCTCGTGTTCATTGCAATTGAAACTGATTATCTGGTTGGGTACATAAAGGGAACTGAATGGTGAGCTTAGGAATACTCGTGCCCTCACCAGCATTGTACTCTATCGTCAAACTTGCAACCGATCGCAGCTTGTCCAGCTTTACAGAGGTCGAGGTAGTGTGATAAGACAAACCGTTCTTCCGCCCTTATTTGCTCATTTTTTTCCTTGGATTGCTGTTATTGGTCGTATTTTGCACGTTCTGCAGCCAGTGAATTCTAGCGTGACAAACAACTGGTTTACAACAAGTCTCTTAAGTGCAACGATGTGCCTCCGTTAAACAAATTCCTACAGAAACACGTCCGGTTTGAAATTTCTATCTTTGGCTGCCGCGTTTTTCTCACCACGGGAAAATTCTTTCTACTAGGTTCACATCGACACGTATCTTGGGTGTAATTTTTCCATACTGCCGCAATCGTTCTTCAGACACGGACGTTTCCTGTATCTAAGTGTACGGCCTTGGGATTAACAGAAGTCTACCTAGCCATCTGCCGACTAACAGCTGGATGTAAGTTCAAGAAGGACCTCTTCTTGCCGTACAGTGTAGCACAGCTGCCGGTCCTGATGAAGGCATCAATTCGGAGAGCAAAAGAGTCCACAAGTTACTTACAGTTCGCCAATATGTAGCTGAAGCCACTGATTTATTGTTACATACCGTAGAGCTACCGAACAGTGAAAATATTGTTCTGTTTCACCCGCCGTTCTGTGTACACAGTCCAGTCACATTAACGCGACCACTACCTATGTTCGAGTCCGACGAGCAATAACCTACCACAGACCGCAGGTGGCACCACTAGCAGTGGAGGGTATAGAAGGCGTGTCGAGGAGACGCAGAAAATAGTGCATTCGATGCCGTAATATGGAAATGGAGTGATTTATCTGACGTCCAAAGTGGCATGATCATTGGCTTTCGGGCTTAGGGTGGAAGCATTTCAGAAGTTTTTCAACTGTTGTCGTGCCGCTGTGGTTTAAGTGTAGCGTGCATGACAAAATGGTGCATCCAATATCGGTGCCGAGGCGCCACGGAGGGTAGATGACAGGGGTGAACGACAGCAGTGGTGAGTAGACCTATAAATGTTGAGCAACTGACTGCCCAGATGAACCGAGGAACTACCAACAGTGTCTCCTCAACGACTGTTCCGCGATCGTTGCTGCTTATGGGCTTCCGCAGCAGGCACCTGGTTCATACGCGCTTACTGACTGCTATTGATCGGCGACGAAGGCTGGAATTCGCTTGCCATTACCACAACAAGAGTCCGCGACTCGTGGTCTTGTGGTAGCGTTCTCGCTTCCCGCGCACGGGGTCCCGGGTTCGATTCCCGACGGGGTCAGGGATTTTCTCTGCCTCGAGATGACTGGGTGTTGTGTGTCTTTCATCATCATTTCATCCTCATTCACTCGCAAGTCGCCGTAGTGGCGTTAAAGAACTTGTGGAGCGGCGGCCAAACCGCCCCGCGAGGGGTTTCCCGGCCACCAATGCCATATGCTCATTATTATTATTGTTACCACAACTAAGACGCACAACTGGGTGACGGCAGGTGGCCTTTTCAGATGAATCACGTTTATGCTCTATCCTACAGATGGTCATTGGCGTATACGGCGTGGAACATTTGACAGCTAACACACTGCAACTAGGAGGGAATGTTATGGTCTGGGGAATATTTTCGTGTCTTCCCTGGGTGATCTCGTCATTCTGGAAGACGCTATTCACCAACACAAGCATGCATCTATCCATGGGGATCTTACCCGCCACTGAGCGATAGCGATGGAAATGTTACCGATGATGGTGCCACTAAAGCCGAGTTACTAAATACAGTTTTCCGTAATTCCTTCAGGATAGAAGACGAAGTAAATGTTCCAGAATTGGAAACCAGAACAGCTGTTAGTATGAGTGATATAAAAGTAGATACCTTAGGTGTTGCGAAACTTAAGAAATGCAAGTCTTCCGGTCCAGATGGTATACCAATCAGGTCCCTCTCAGTGTATGCAGACACTTAGCAATCATATACAACCGCTCACTTGACGAAAGGTCTGTTCCCAAAGACTGGAAAGTACCACAGGTCACACCAATATTTAAGAAAGGAAATAGGAGTAACTCATTGAATTACAGACCCATATCGCTGACCTCAATTTGCAGTAAGGATTTTGGAGCATATACTGTTCTCAAAAATTATGAATCACCTTGAAGATAATGACTTATTGCTACATAACCAACACGGATTCAGAAAAAAATCGTTCTTGCGCAACACAGCTAGCTCTTTATTCCCATGAAGTAATGAGTGCTGTCGACAAGGACTCTCAAATCGATTCCATATTCGTAGATTTCCAGAAGGATTTTGATACCGTTCCTCACAAGCGACTATTTTATCAAATTGCATTGCATTCGTGATTTCCTCTCAGAGAGGTCACAGTTCTTAGTGATAGACGGTAAATCATCGAGTATAACAGAAGTGATATCTGACGTTCCGCAACTCTGCTGTTCCTGATTTATATAAATGATCTAGGTGATTATCTGAGCAGCCCCCTTAGATTGTTTGCAGATGACGCTGTAATTTACCGTCTAGTAAAATCATCAGACGATCAATTCCGATTACAAAATGATCTAGGAAGAATTCCTGTATGGTGCGCAAAGTGGCATTTAGCACTAAACAAAGAAAACTGCGAGGTCATCCACATGGCTACTAAAAGAAATCAGATAAATTTTGGGTATACGATAAATCGCACAAATCTAAGGGTTGTCAATTAGACTAAATACCTAGGAATTACAATTATGAGCAACTTAAATTGGAAAGACCACATAGATAATATTGTGGGGAAGGCGAAACAAAGACTGCGCTTTGCTGGCAGATAACTTAGAAGATGCGACAAACCCACTAAAGAGACAGCCTACAATACATTTGTCCATCCTGTGCTGGACTATTGCTGTACGGTATGGGAACCTTACCAGATAGGATTGACGGAGGACATCGAGAAAGTACAAAGAAGGGCAGCTCGTTTTGTGTTATCGCGCAATAGGGGTGATAGTGTCACTGCTATGATACGCGAGTTGGGGTGGCAGTCACTGAAAGAAAGGCGGTTCTCTTTGCGGCGAGATCTATTTACGAAATTTCAATCACCAACTTTCTCTTATGAGTGCGAAAATATTTTGTTGACACCCACCTACGTTGGGAGAAATGATCATCATAATAAAATAAGAGAAATCAGAGCTCGAACGGAAAGATTTAGGAGTTCCTTTTTCCCACGCGCCATTCGAGAGTAGAATGGTAGAGAAGTAGTATGAAAAAGGTTCGATGAACCCTCTGCCAGGCACTTAAGTGTGAATTGCAGAGTAACCATGTAGATCTAGATGTAGAACATACGGTTTGTTTTTCCTTAGCACTAGGGCATCTACCAGCAGGCTGTGTACGTGCATGACTGGAGGAGCCCCAGGACCAGATTACTGTACTTTCCCAGCCACCAAAATCCCTGTATTTAAAGCTAATCGAGAGTCTGCTGTCGGTGCCATGAATCTTCAACAGAGAAACCTAGCGCAAGTGGCCACTGCACTGGAGTCGCTGTCTGTACGTTCCAGTATCTCACTCTCTCTCTCTTCCTGCACGTCTCATGGCGGTCCGCTCTGCAGTGGTTATTCAGCCTTTTGGCAAGTGGTCAAATTAATGTGACTGGACAGTGTGATATCGGACGTCCTCTACGGGTTTTATATCTGATTATTTAGCGACTCGTTCGAGCTGAGATAGGGTACCTAGGTATTCGTTAAACGGAAAACGCATTCCTGCAGCTCATAAACATTGCTATTGTCACCGTAAAAGACGGGAGAGTCCACAGCAGACTCGTTATGGAGATGTAGGAGAAAGGGCAACAGTTGGCCACAGATAACTACGAAATAAACATCGTGGTTCGTGTTTCTGACAACCTGATTGAGTGGGCACATGTCGTGGAATGAAAAACATCGCTGAAACATCGCAGGACCCTATCCAGCAAGAACTACAAACTCCACGCGGCTCACTGGACCGGCGGTGCAGTGGACGGATCGCACCATTCGAAAAGAGGTGAACTCGCGATTCGTCGGACCACAACGCAGGCCTCTAGTCACATACTGTCGACTTTGTATGTTGTTTGGTCCGCTGAAGACGCGCATCTTCAAGAGATTCTCTATAACAATGGCCTTTTCGCGAAGTATGCAACTCCGAATGTCCATTGTATGCAGTTTTCTTCGGAATGTTCGTTCAGAGACTGGTTGAGACGGAGCTATATCCACTCAGACCAGGTATTCCTGTCACGTGTGAAACTGACTGTCATTAACAATATGTGGCCCTCGTGTCCGATCACTGTCGGTTAGAATCTTTATTTGACCTGTGTTCTTATTCATGTTAAGCGGCCTCGAGTGTTACAGCAGTCTTCCACATATGTTATACAGTTAACGTCGTAACACTTCAAATCGGGAAAATTCATTCGTGATGTGTTCATACTGTTACATCTCCATATCTGTCCATGTTACCGCGCTGATTCAAAACAATCCACTAACAGAGACACCCACTTCACTGCCATTGCCGCGCGGGATCAGCTGAGGGGTCTTGTGCGCTGCTGTCATGGACTGTGCGGCTGGTCCCGGCGGCGGTTCGAGTCCTCCCGCGGGCATGGGTGTGTGTGTTTGACCTTAGGATAATTAAGGTTAAGTATTGTGTAAGCTTAGAGACTGATGACCTTAGCAGTTAAGTCCCATAATATTTCACACACATTTGAACATTTTTCACTGCCATTATTAACGTCAATGATGGGAATCTAGTTGACAGCCTGGTACTAGTTATACAGCGCTCCAAAGCGACAAGTGTGATGACAGAACTACGTGTGAGCTTCGGCGACCGATGTCAGTCTTATTAAAATCTTTCTGGATGTCTGGATGTACAAAATCAACTGAAATTCCGGCCGTATTGCAGTGGCCTTCCTGAGGGCGAACACTATTTAGCTGGGGAGTGGGTGTTTTCAATATACAGATTTTCTAATGGAGCCACTAGACCACCGACGTCACATTTATTACACTTTATTGGCTCTAAAATGACACTGATGATCGTTTGGAGACAGGAAGTGTATATTTCGTAAACTATTTGGGGTTGCCTTCAAAGTGGCGTATGTCCAAAAATTTTTCAGGACAGCAAATTTGAAGTTTGCAGTTCACTACAAATTCATTATTGTATATTTTTTGAGTCCATTACGGGACGGTAGTAGCTTGTTAAGGTAAACTATCTACCACAATGTGTGTATCTATTGTTGAAACATTTTAAGTACCTCAAAATTGAAACTTTCAAAATCATGATCTCCAAACATAGAAGATGACAACAATACCGTAACGGTTATTTGCTGTAAAGGTATACAAAGAAAAATGGAAACTGAAAAAACGCACAGTGAAAATTATGACAATGTCATTATTCTCATGTTGTCATGGTTTTATGAAATTGTCCATCATAGTATGAAACGTTGCTCGACCACATTGCTGACCCAGAAAGAAATGATGGTGGCAAAGGGAGTGTGAAGTTCAATAGGTCCGCTATACAGGGTATTAAGAGCATAAGTGCAGATATTGTGATAGTTAGTACCTTAATATGTACCCAGTTAAGTTTCTCGTTCTTTATTCCTCTGCATCTAACGGTATTCCCGCAACGATGTCACCTAGTTGACTACCTCATGTTGTTCTGCACGGTCGTAACTGCAGAGCCTGTCAGTATAACCAAACCTTTTTCAGTCCACACTTCTACATCTGACCTGGTGGTTTATGTCGTACCCATGTAACTGTAGATTAGCTGTGTCGTATCCCTGTCGGGCGTTACCTCATAACCATCGCTTTCTTTACGCATGGTGTCAGTGTCTTACTAGATTCCGCTAAAAACCGGAAGCAGTGAACAGTCTACAAACTGACTGAGGATATATAAATGGAAGGGTAACCTACGAAATATTTTTGTTCTACGCAGTTTTCTTCCTGTTTGTTACTTAAAAATAAACAGAATTTACAGCAAAATTGAAACTGTCAATGTTTAATTAAGTTTTTTTTAAATTGTTGATTTGCAACGTGAAACAGAGGCATGTTGTTGTAAAAATGGGTAAAGCAATACAAATTTGTCATGTAACGCTAAAACACAATTTCCACAACGAAAATATGAAATAAAGAAAACGTCAAAAAACAAAAAAAGACATATTGCTTGAGTACTTCGCCGAACTTGTACAAAACAGGTTTTTGCTATTATTAATCAACTTTTCGCGTTTTTCGATAATTACAGGAAACTGTTTTCTTTGAACATGATGAGGGACGTTTTGCTGAGTACAAAACAACAGTTTTTGTGAATGTAAGCAGTACGTGCATCAAAAGCAATTGCTTCGGTTGCATTAAAGCATCAATAAATATTTACGATTTATGTAGCTCCTAAAATCCACTTTATATCTTGTAAAGATATAAAATACACAATGAGTAACGCTGAATGACGTACGGTTCTAAAAACAAACCAAAGAAAGAAAAAAAATAAAGAGATTTCGTCGGTTCCCAGTTTCTTTATTACCCATTTATTTATGTTTCTTTTCCCGCCAATGCTACCAACACTACCGATAACCCTACAATTTATTGGGTCATTCATGTAGTATACCAAAATTACAGAAACGTGGTATAGTGAGGCGCGACTCTGCTCTTGCCACATGTACCGGGTGATCGAAAAGTCAGTATAAATTTGAAAACTTAATAAATCACAGAATAATGTAGATAGAGAGGTACAAATAGACACACATGCTTGAAATGACGTGGGGTTTTATTAGAACCAAAAAAATACAAAAATTCAAAAAATGTCCGACAGATAGCGCTTCATCTGATCAGAATAGCAATAATTAGCATAACAAAGTAAGACAAGGCAAAGGTGATGTTTTTTACAGGAAATGCTCAATATGTCCACCATCGTTCCTCAACAATAGCTGTAGTCGAGGAATAATATTGTGAACAGCACTGTAAAGCATGTCCGGAGTTATGGTGAGGCATTGGCGTCGAATGTTGTCTTTCAGCATCCCTGGAGATGTCGGTCGATCACGATACACTTGCGACTTCAGGTATCCCCAAAGCAAATAATCGCACAGACTGAGGTCTGGGGACCTGGGAGGCCAAGCATGACGAAAGTGGCGACTGAGCACATGATCATCACCAAACGACGCGCGCAAGAGATCTTTCACGCGTCTAGCAATATGGTGTGGAGCGCCATCCTGCATAAATATCGTACGTTCCAGCAAGTGTTTATCAGCCAGGCTGGGGATTATGCGATTCTGTAACATATCGGCGTACCTCTCACCCGTCACGGTAGCAGTTACAAATCCAGAATCACGCATTTCCTCGAAGAAAAAAGGCCCGATAACGGAAGATGTGGTAAATCTAACCCATACCGTGACTTTCTCGTCGTGCAATGGAGTTTCCACGACAGTTCTAGGATTTTCGGTAGCCCAAATTCTGCAGTTGTGGGCGTTGACAGACCCTCGAAGCGTGAAATGAGCTTCGTCGGTCCACAACACGTTACTCAACCAATCGTCATCTTCCGCCATCTTTTGAAACGCCCACACCGCAAATGCCCTCCGCTTCACTAAATTGCCAGGTAACAGTTCATGATGCCGATGGATTTTGTACGGATAGCATCGGAGGGTACGCCTGTGTCAACCAAACAGTAGTGTATGGAATGCCGGTGCGACGTGCGACTGCACAAGCGCTGACTTCCTCGTGCATAGACGAACCCGCTACAGTCTCCATTTCTTCCTGAACTGTCTCAGCAGCATTGCGCCTTGTGCTCGGTCGGCCACAACGGGGTCTGTCCTCTAAACAACCCGTGGCTTCGAACTTCGAAATCATTCTCGCCACAGCTGCATTTGTCAACGGCCCTTTACCCGTTCGAATCCCCTTCCTATGGCGATAGGATCGTAACGCTGAACTAGCACATTCCCCATTCTGATAATACAGCTTCACTAAAAGCGCCTTTTCAGACAACGTCAATATGCTGCGACTGCTGGCGCATCTGATTCTCTCTCTCATTACAGCTCCTTTTATGCACGATTGTCATGCGCAGTCACTGACGTTTTGCTGTCCAGCGCCATCTGTCGGACATGTTGTGAACTTTTTTTTTGTTCTAATAAAACCCCATGTCATTCCAAGCATGTGTGTCAATTTTTACCTCTCTATCCATATCATTCCGTGGTTTATTAAGTTTTCAAATTTATGCTGACTTTTTGATCACCCGGTACTTCAAGGTACTAACCAAGCTAGAAACCTATTATTCCAGGTCGCCTGAAACTGACGCTAGCAAAGCTCACTGACCGGCGCCCAGCCAGAAACAAGACCTTTTCTCAGATCAAGCTCCTGGAATTCAACGAAGTCATTCAGGGGCTATTGGGTTGCCCAGAAAGTAATGCACCGCACTTCTTTTTGTAGCCGAAAGCAGTGCTACGAATGCGAAACGTTAAGAGAGGAAAGAAATTGCAAAAATACACTTATTTAAAAAGGCAGCTGAAAAGTACCTGTTATGCAATACATTTTATACTTTGAAGGAAGACTTAGATAAAACAGAGTAGGGGTTCGATAAAAAATGTTATGCAAATAAATAATAATAATAATAATAATAATAATGATTGTTAGACATCCAACATTCCACATAACACCTTCACTTTATGTTTTTTTTTCTAGAAATATTTACCCCCAAAAGCTATGCATAGAGCACAATACTAACACCTCTTCCTCTTTCTGAGCTCAACATCTCACTCATTATGAAGGGATGCTGGCTCAGTTTCTCAGGATAACAAATGGTAAATTGCGGTACAGAAAATGGCGAGATGACCAGTGTGTGTGTGTGTGTGTGTGTGTGTGTGTGTGTGTGTGTGTGTGTGTGTCATGAGTGAAGTGAAGTGTTATGAAACAATGTGTGTATTGTGTGTGCAGTGACTGATAGTGAGATATGAGTGAACAATATGACTTCACATTATTTAATAAGTTATTTGTAATAAAAGTGTTGTGTTGGCAGAAGAGCCAACACCGTGTTACTAGAGGAGGCCGAAATGCACGCGTTTTAGCTCACGCAGGCTGACTTGAAGAGGGAAGAACTATACTGACGTGAGGTCTGTAACATGACAAGGAATGAGAATTCAGAAAGCGGTCGTAATTAGTCTCATACTTAACTTTAATCCATTAATGATGAACGTCGCTCTTGACGATACATGATTCACAATATCAATATCAATAGTAACTTAATATGGCGCCTTGCTAGGTCGTAGCAAATGACGTAGCTGAAGGCTATGCTAAAACTTTCGTCTCTACATATGAGAGCGTAAGTAGTCAGTGAACCATCGCTAGAAAAGTCGGCTGTACAACTGGGCGAGTGCTAGTGAGCTAGACCTGCCGTGTGGCGGCGCTCGGCCTGCAATCACTGAGAGTGGCGACACGCGGGTCCGACGTTTACTAACGGACCGCGGCCAATTTAAAGGCTACCACCTAGCAAGTGTGGTGTCTGGCGGTGACACCACAAAAAGTATTGTATACCAGGAGTAAATTTAATGATTGTCTCTAACTAGAAGTCTTTAAATATATGTGTATACGAATTAGATTATCTTAAATTGATCTAAATTGTAAATACTTTGACATGTCCTATATCCTTGTAAAAAGAGATCTACTACTACTACTACTACTACTACTACTGCTAAGTATGTGATCTCTGATGTCTCCTGAGTGAGCGCGCCTAGTTTCCGTCACTTCCGACAGATAGCGTAGCTGCAACACAGTTTCAAAATGGCATCCGTGGGTGATGTATGTTACAAGCAACGTGCCTTCATTGAATCTCTCACTGCAGAGAAAGAAACTGTGGGCAAAATTCAGAAACGCTTGTGCAAAACCAATGGAGCGTCTGCTGTCGACAGAAATCAGTTAGTCGTTGGGCACGGAGTATGAGGTCATCAGAAAGCGGTTCGGTGAAGCTCCACGATTTAGAACGGACGGGGAGACCATCTACGGCTGTCGCACCTTATATGTTCCAGCGAGCTTCCACTTGTTTAGGCCATTAAATGACGCCATTCGTGGAAGACATTTTGAGGGCGATGAGGAGATGGTTCACACAGCGGAGCACTGGCTCCGCTACCAGGACAACGGTTGGTGCCGACAGGGCATACAAGCTCTTGTTTCGCGCTGGAGGAAGGCCATAGTATGGGAAGGAGATTACGTGGAATAACAGGTTGTTTAGGTAAAACACCATCCTTTCGTGTGTGTAATTCCCATTATGTTCAATACAGAATTGTCGGAGGAAAAAAATGCGGTGCATTATTTTCTGGGCAACCCTCGTACATATACCATGCACTTTATTGTACTTGATACAGCGCATTTTCAGTCAGCTGCTTTCATTTCAGCGACATTTGTTTTTACTCCTTCTGGCGTACTCTTTAGAGCCGTGCATTGTCACAACATCCGAACGTTGTATTTTAAAAACCACAGTAGCAGCAGACCCGATTGCCATGAGTTCGCGGACTTACGCCATGGTGCTTACAAGTTTCGTTCAGCGTAATATGATTCAACGCTTTCTGTGAGTGAACTATTGATCTAGGATTCACGCCATTTGCCGAATGATACGATCTACCTGCCTAGTCATGATATGTGTGTCAGGCGACTTTTCAGTTTATGTGAGCTACACCACTTGGCAGCCAGCCGGCCCATTTGTGGGGTTATAGGGCATGGGGCCAGTTGACGGTCGGCTTTGTGTCAGCGACAATATTTTGAGGTCCGGTTTCTCCTGCGGAGAAATGCCGACGGTTGTGCGTAGCCGGTGGCGGCTAATGTCTGGCGAGGCCGCTGCCATGCGACCACACGCGGCCCGTCATACTGGGATCGCAGGCACCCAGGGCACTGCGACTTTTCAGCCGTCTTCCCTGCTCTCTTATTTTACGTGTGCTCATCCTCAGTTGTGCTGCAAGTACTAATGCGTGCTGAAACTTGATAACCTGTCGACAACAGCGATTACGCTCCCTGATGTTCTGCTGTGTGGGTATTAACAGCCTCCTGGTTTCACCAGTGTAGGCTACGCGCACTCACACTGCACCAAGAAAGATTTCAATGAAACCAGTGTGCTGTTTTAGAGGGTTGACTAATTGTCCGATGAGGTTACGTTTACCGCCACACACACACTTATCCCTGTCACAAGAATAAACTGCTGAGGTTATCGGTCCATATGCCTACACCCTACTTAATTTAACTTAAATTAAATTGTGTTAAGGACAACACACAGACCCATGCCATAGGGAGGTTCTGTCACAAAAGCACATCACTGGTACACGCGGATCATTTATGAGCCGGCCGCGGTGACCGAGCGGTTCTAGGCGCTTCCGTCCGGAACCGAACGACTGCTACGGTCGCAGGCTCGAATCCTGCCTCTGGCATAGATGTGTGAGATGTCCTTAGGTTGGTTAGGTTTAGGTAGTTCTACGTTCTAGGGGACTGATGACGCCAGAAGTTAAGTCCCATAGTGCTCAGAGCCATTTGAATCATCATTTATGACTCTCTAAGCATTTAGTTTCAATTATATAACAACGTAGGAGGTTCGACAAAAATATGGGAACGCCGTGAAAAGCTGATGCTTGAAAATAAATGCATGTGATGTGCTACTGAAGCCTGTAAGTCGCGCTGTTGTATTTGACGACGAACGAAACCTGCGCAGTATGCTCAGTGTGTTGTGATTCAGAACAGTGTTCCGTGGAGTTGTGAGTGTAATATTTTGGGCATAAGTGAATTCTGAGGAAATTGTTGGTGCTTATATGCAAGGCATTACGTAACCAAGGAAGCCCAAGAGCTTCGTGATCCAAGAAGCACTGTATTGAAGATTTATGCCAAAGAAAGGGAAAACTGAAAACCATTATTCGCTAAGTCACTACGCGGACGAAAATGAGTGTTGAGTGACTGCGACAGTCGAAGAGGATCATGATGAAAAATAAGACGGCAACAGCTGCCAAAGTCACTGCAGAATTGAATTTTGCGCTCACTAGTCCTATCAGAACAGGAAAAACACGAAGGGAGATCCAAAAGCAGGAACTGCAGGGTGACCTGGAATTCTAAACTCACTCGTTAGTCCAGAATGAGATTTTCACTCTGCAGCGGAGTGTGCGCTGATATGAAACTTCCTGGCAGATTAAAACTGTGTGCCCGACCGAGACTCGAACTCGGGACCTTTGCCTTTCGCGGGCAAGTGCTCTACCAACTGAGCTACCGAATTACGACTCACGCCCGGTACTCACAGATACTGGCAGAAGTAAAGCTGTGAGTACCGGGCGTGAGTCGTGCTTCGGTAGCTCAGATGGTAGAGCACTTGCCCGCGAAAGGCAAAGATCCAGAGATCGAGTCTCGGTCGGGCACACAGTGTTAATCTGCCAGGAAGTTTCACTCGTTAGTGATGCAAATGCCAGTAACAGGAAAACCTGGTGCAATAGCCAAAAAACCTTGACTATGGACAAGTCATTTGATCAGACAGTGTTTCTAATTTCTGGTCGAATTTATGTCCCAAGAGACACACATGGCGCGGTTCGGTAACGATTTGGACCGCCATATCGGTGTATTCCATCCGCCCCATGGTTACTCTGCAATGCCCCATTACCATCAATGATTATGTGAGCATTTTGGCTGACCACGTCCATCGCATAGTATGATGCTTTCTTCTCCATTGCTGATGCCAAGTTCAAAGATGACGGACCCCTGTTGATACAGCTCGGACTTCCGAGAAATGGTTTTATGAGGATGAGGATGAGTTTTCGCATCTCTTCTCGCCATTGAAGGCAACATACACTGCTGGCCATTAAAATTGCTACACCACGAAGATGACGTATTACAGTCGCGAATTTAACCGACAGGAAGAAGATGCTGCGATATGCAAAGGATTAGCTTTTCAGAGCATTCACACAAGGTTGGCGACGGTGGCGACACCTACAACGTGCTGACATGAGGAATGTTTCCCACCGATTTCTCATACACAAACAGCAGTTGACCGGCATTACCTGGTGAAACATTGTTGTGATGCCTCGTGTAAGGAGGAGAAATGCGTACCATCACGTTAACGACTTTGATAAAGGTCGGATTGTAGCCTATCGCGATTGCGGTTTGTCGTATCGCAACAAAGCTGCTCGCGTTGGTCGAGATCCAATGACTGTTAGCAGAATATGGAATCGGTGGGTTCACGAGGGTAATACGGAACGCCGTAATGGATCCCAATGGCCTCGTATCACTAGCAGTCGAGATGACAGGCATCTTATCCGCATGGCTGTAAAGGATCGTGCAGGCCGGCCGCGGTGGTCTCGCGGTTCTGGGCGCGCAGTCCGGAACCGCGCGACTGCTACGGTCGCAGGTTCGAATCCTGCCTCGGGCATGGATGTGTGTGATGTCCTTAGGTTAGTTAGGTTTAACTAGTTCTAAGTTCTAGGGGACTGATGACCTAAGATGTTAAGTCCCATAGTGCTCAGAGCCATAGTAGTAGTAGGATCGTGCAGCCACGTCTCGATCCCTGAGTCAACAGATGGGGACGTTTGCAAGACAACAACCATCTGCACGAACAGTTCGACGACGTTTGCAGCAGCATGGACAATCAGCTCGGAGACCTTGGCTGCGGTTACCATTGACGCTACATCACAGACAGGAGTGCCTGCGATGGTGTACTCAACGACGAACCTGGGTGCACGAATGGCGAAACGTCATTTTTTCGGATGAATCCAGGTTCTGTTTACTGCATCATGATGGTCGCATCCGTGTTTGGCGACATCTCGGTGAACGCACATTGGAAGCGTGTATTCGTCACCGCTATACTGGCGTATCAACTGGCAGGATGGTATGGGGTGCCATGGGTTACACGTCTGTCACCACTTGTTCGCATTGACGGCAATTTGAACAGTGGACCTTAAATTTCAGATGTGTTACGGCCCGTGGCTCTACCCTTCATTCGATCCCTGCTAAACGCTACATTTCAGCAGGATAATGCACGAACGCATGTTGCAGGTCCTGTACGGGCCTTTCTGGATACAGAAAATGTTTGACTGCTGCCCTGGCCAGCACATTCTTGATCTCTAACGAATTGAAAACGTCTGGTCGATGGTGGCCGAGCAACCGGCGCGTCACAATACGCCAGTCACTACTCTTGATGAACCGTGGTATCGTGTTGAAGCTGCACGCCATCCAAGCTGTGTTTCACTCAATGCCCAGGCGTATCAAGGCCTTTATTACGGCCAGAGGTGGTTGTTCTGGGTACTGATTTCTCAGGATGTACGCACCCAAACTGCGTGAAAATGTGATCACATGTTAGTTCTAGTATAATATATTTGTCCAATGAATACCCGTTTATCATCAGCATTTCTTCATGGTGTAGCAATTGTAATGATCAGTAGTGTATGTCAATATTTTTGAGCCATTGTGGTCTATTTAGGAGAGGATTGCCTGATCGCTGTACACCTGCATCATGGGTATCCGAACTTGCAGGAAGAATGGCGTAAGAGCCCCTTGACGAGTTGAAGATGTTTTGAATGCGAATGGGCTTCGTACAGTGTATTAGACACGGTAGACTTAACGTATTTTGTTTTTGGTGTATCCATATTTTCGTCCAACCCTTGTGAATCTGCCCTTCACACCGACTACGTTAAAGGCCTGTAAAATCTGTCTGCTAGTTTTGCTCGCAATGCCGCGCGTTAGAATTAGTGCGCCAGCGGGCAGCGGCAGAGGCTGCAGGCAGGCACGGGAGGTCCGGGCGGTTCGCGGTCCGCGTGCCGCAGCCTCAGCCGCTGCCCGGGGCGGCTGCATCGGCCGCCGCGCCGTATCGAGCCGTGTCGCGTCGCCACGGCAACGCCTGTTTGCCTCCTGGGCCGCACTGCCCGACCTCCCACAACGCGGGCCGCCCCCGCGCACTGCTAACCCACATCTCGCTCCTCCTGTCCGCCCACGCAAACGCGTTTCTCTCCGGCTACTGTTAACCTGGCTGGCAAGTTGCGCGTTGTAGCAGTGCAAATTAGCTCGTCAGACTACATTTCTAGTTATTTTAGACACGTCAAGTGGCACTAGTATGAACCGTTCTCCTATACTAGCGTAAATTGGGGAAACGGGGATCGTACAGCCACGTCACGTACCTTGTGTCACCAAATGACCTTCTTATAGCAAGACAAATATCCACAACGGCAGTGCGAAGAAATGTGGAGCACCACGTACTGTCAATACAACAAAAATTGATACAACTTCACTTAGAGCTGCAATAGAGATGGGTGCACTGACGGTGGTGCACACGACGACGACATTAGACACACATATGGAAACACGCTGGGTGGGCCAACTACCTGGTGCTACCAGGGGCACTGTCAAAGAACTTTTATCTCCATCTTCAAGTGTTTCTCCCTCAGAATGCATTTCCAGCCATAGGTCCATAAGACTGTTTTGCTTCTTCTTCTCTCAGGGATCGTTTCCTGCAGTTTTCTCCATATAGTAAAATCACCCTATCTATCTGTCATACACCAGGTGATCAAAAATCAGTATAAATTTGAAAACTTGATAAACCATGGAATGATGTAGATAGAGAGGTAACAATTGACACACATGCTTGGAATGACATGCGGTTTTATTAGAACCAAAATGCAGGACGCCGCTCCACCCCATATTGCTAGACGCGTGAAAAATCTCTTGCGCGCGTCGTTTGGTGATGATCGTATGCTCAGCCCCCACTTTCGTCGTGCTTGGCCTCCCAGGTCCTCAGACCTCAGTCCGTGCGATTATTGGCTTTGGGGTTACCTGAAGTCGCAAGTGTATCGTGATCGACCAACATCTCTAGGGATGCTGAAAGACAACATCTGACGCCAACGCCTCACCATAACTCCGGACTTGCTTTACAGTGCTGTTCACAACATTATTCCTCGACTACAGTTATTGTTGAGGAGTGATGGTGGACATATTGAGCATTTCCTGTAAAGAACATCATCTTTGCTTTGTCTTACTTTGTTATGCTAATTATTGCTATTCTGATCAGATGAAGCGCTATCTGTCGGACATTTTTTGAACTTTTGTATATTTTTGGTTCTAAGAAAACCCCATGTCATTCCAAGCATGTGTACCTCTCTATCTACATTATTCTGTGATTTATTCAGTTTTCAAATTTATACTGACTTTTTGATCACCTGTTATATAAAGTCGAGTGTATGTCCATGTTCTCCTCACATGCCCCTGTATCTTTTCAGTCAAATATGGCAGAGAAACAGCAGGCCTTCTATATGCACTTTGGGTTTTATAGTCTCCTAGCTCCAATAGAGCAGATATACAGGTAAAACGTTCTACTCAGTCCCTGGCATACAGGCTGCTTTACACGACGAGCATGTTGTATGGGAACAGTATTGGCCTGCCATATCAATCTGTTTTGCAAGACAGCCTACGTATCAGGGGCAAAAAACAGTTTTCTGCCCATAGTAGGCTGGCCTGCATGACATGTATCTTGGCATATGGTCAGTCTGCGTTTGCGACCCACTTCGCATGATGGCCTGTATGTCAGTGGAAAATACATTATTTTCAAGCCCCTGATGTGTTGCTTGACTGGGATGTCAGACATGTTGTGAAAGTAGTCTTGGCCTGTTTTATTTAACTGTATTGCAGCGGCTACACGTGCCAGTGAGCACAGCTGGGGACAGGTGGAGACAAATAAAGGAGGGGGTGGACAGTGTAAGGGGGAGAAGGAATTGGACAGAGAGAGGGCCGCAGTGGGAGATCGGTGAAGCAGATGGAGGATAGAGGGGTAGTGGGCAGGTGGAAAAGGAAGAGAGGGATGTGGAGATGGAAAAGAGAGGGAGAAGTGGAGAAGGGCATAGGGAAGGGAAGGAAGATATGGTTAGGAGGTAGAGGAAATGGACGGGGAGAGTGGTAGAAGGAGATGAAGAATGGAGGGAGTGGGGAGGAGGAGATAGACTTGGGGTGGACAGACAGAGGCAGGAAGTCCTGGACACAGAAAGGGGGAAGGAGAAGGTGAGTTAGGTGTATGTGACCAACACATATGTGGGAGAAGCTGTGGTGGAAGTCTAAATATAAGGGGCAATCAAATGAAAACGAGACAGAAGCAAAGAAGTAAACTATTCATTACTTCGAAAGTAATCGCCATAGCGGTTAACACGTTTATCACACTGTGAGACAAGGCGATCAGTGCCCTTATGGAAAAGTGTTTGTGGATGCCTACTTACCCATTATTACAATGTGGTCGTCAAAAGAAAATCGCTGGCCACAAACGTCTTTTCCAAGGCCTCCAAAAGTATAATAACCGCATGAGGGTGGGAGGTTAGTACTGTGTTGAGGATGTGTAAGTGCTTCTCAGTGAAAGGTTTGCAGTGTAGTCGAAACATGGGCGAGCATTATCCTGTAACAGAGTGATACCGTCCGTCAAGATTCCTGGCCGTTTGAACTTTATGGTGGACTTCAATTTTTGAATGTGTCTACGTGCCTCTGTGTGTTTTTGTGGTGCTATGTTCCCGAAAGTCAATGGACAGCTTGACCTGGCAAACAAAAAGAAGGGCATCATGGGTGTTCCAGAGCTAGTGTGTCTGTTGTTTCGACAACGTTACAGACATTAATCTGGGAAACACTTACACATTCTGAACCGAGTCCTCTCACCTTGCGATTTCCATATTTTTGGAGGCCTGAAGAAAGACATTCTAGGTTGTCTTTTTGCTTTGGATGAATAGGGCACGTCTGTGTACAATCATGTTTTCATAGGCAACCACAAACATTTTTGCCTTGGCGGTCTTGTCTTACAATCGGATAAATGTATGAACAGTTATGGTGATTACATATGAGGTGAAAAACAGTTTACTCGTTTTCAGCTGACTAGCTCTAAATGGAGGCAAACGGCAGGGAACGATAACTGAAAGGACGAGGAGCAAAAAGGTCATGCGAACATATGACCGCAATTACGTTCCAAGGAAGGAACACCCACTTGAAGGTGGAGACAGAAGATCTTCGACAGCGACTTTGGTATCAGCACCAGGCAGGTTTCACGTCGTATGTATTACCACTCCACACCACTGTCGTCATCCCCCTCTACTGCCGCTTTAAGATAAGCCGAAACGATAGTCGTCATACTAACAATCCTTGGTGCTCCAGATTTCGTCGCATTGTCCTTGCGGACGTTTGTCTTGCTGCATGCAAGCCCATTTGTCGACTCAAGGTGCATGACGCAGCTGTAGGTTCCTGTACGGCCTGGAGAACGGTATGTCTGTCCTCTCTGGCACAAGTCATGTGGGATTTTCCAGATACTGCATAACTTTGTTATGACTCTCCTTAACACATCGATTCTGTATTGGCATGACAGCCATGGATCCCTATCAACATGAACAGCAAAATAGTGGAACGACAAACTGCAGCTTCAATAGGTGACAATCCTGCCTCTGTCGAGTTCTGATACGTGCCTGTACACATTTCTCCTTCTTACAGAAGCAATAAGACCACCCTTTCATAACAATCAACATTCAAATAATATTGGTAAATAAGAAACAAACTGCGTAATTTTGCGTTATACAAAGAATGTAGCTGACCTTAGTCCTACCTACTTCTTGGTGTTGCAATGAAATGTAAAGCATTTGCGTAATCAAACACGTACGCGAGTTTGGCCTTTGCTACGTTCTGTGTTATGGTGGTCTAGTTTTAAAGGCCTGCAGTGTAGATATAAATATTACTTTTTGGAGCATTTATTTGTTTCCGACGTTTGCTCATATCTCATCTCGCGTGTAGGTGGTTGTTTACCGGTACCCTCTCTCTTGCAGCAATTATGTGCGTTGTAGATTTTGATTCATGCAGGAAGAAAGGTTATCACTCTATGAATGTCGCCCTGTGTTAAGTTCCCTTGACCTATCACTTGCTAGATACCAGTTTTTAGACATTACTGTTCACGCTTATCCTCCACAGTGATGTCAAACACACTGAAATTAGGAATGGACACAGACAGACAGATATATAGTAACTTCTTGCGGCGCGGAGACTTATAATCTCAGCTCATTTCTCTAGTAGGTGAATGGTTACACGTTAGTCAATTACATTATTTTTCGCTTTATTGGTGCAGTACATAAATATTTAAAGCTGTAAAAAATAGCTGGTATTTATATGAATTTCTTGCTTAATCCAGTTAATTTCTTTATTTGATTCACAGAGTGAGGTGGTGCAGTGGTTAGCACACTGTACTCGCATTCGGAAGGACGACGGTTCAATCCCGCGTCCGACCATCCTGATTTAGGTTTTCCGTGATTTCCCTACAGCACTCCAGGCAAATGCCGGGATGGTCCCTTTGAAAGGGACTTCCTTCCCAAATCCGATGAGACCGATGACCTCGCAGTTTTATCTCCTCCCCAAATCAATCCAATCCAAATTTTCCTTCGTTTTTCTTGCCAGACCGAATTACGTAAGCTATTTAAACACATCACGTATCACATTCTACAGATCGTTCCAAATTAAATTTTAACCAAAAAAGTAAGTAATCTCTACGTCAAATAACACATTAAATGTCAATGTGCTCGTTGTCGCTGTGGTATACAAAAAGAACCAAAGAAATGATAAGAAACAAGTATACATTAATAAATATTATAACATTAATCAGCCTATTTTTTTTCATGGCCACAGTCACAGAAAAATGTCAAATTCTACCAAAATGAGTTGAGCTATTCGTGTCTGAATAAATGATGGTATAATTCTGAATATCTTTATTTGTTATTAGATTGTATGTTCGCTCTTCAGTATAATATGGACCTAAAATTTCACTGATTACTCTTAGTTCTCTGTTTCGGATTTCTTTATCGTCTCTCTTTGTGCTTAAAATCAGTGTGTCAACGCCATAAAGACGTTCTGATTTCATGAATGTTATTATTATTATTGTTATTGTCGTTTCAGAAACATACATAGGTGCACAGTTAACATGTCATATAGTCTTTGACCAAAATTTGGCCACTTCCAGTCCATTTCCCTTCGCTGATCTGTGGAGGTCTTCTGCAATACAGGAGGCTGGACCCAGTCGACACTGAAGCATGTCCTGGACAACCTGGAGTTCTCCATAATCACACTTAATATTGTTTTCTGTACTGTAGTCCCATCTTTCCAGATTAAACCTTGATCTATCCACTCCTTATCCCAACCTATCCAAAGATTTCCAGGTCATTCATTCCTCGCCACTCCTGGGGGCAGAGTTCAGAAACTCTTTTCCAGCCAGAGGGAAACGAAGTGTTACTCCTCCAAAGCTGCACCATGGCATTTTTAGCAGTTGTAGTAAGTACCGCTGATCTTCTAAAGAAACTCTTCCTTGACTTCAATCGTTGCGAATGCGTTTTATGCCCATACAGGCGATGGGTTTTGTTCTTGTTCCACTTTCTTTCGTTCCTTATTCACCGCAATTTCTCTTCGAATGGGAGGGTGTGCACTTCCGGTAAGGTGATACATCCATTCTACAGAAGATTTATGCAGGTGTCGTTAAGAGATACGTCTGTCTGTTTGACATCCAATGAATTTTACCAAACAGGACAAACGTACTCTGCTGCAGAATAGGCTAATGTAAATGCAGAGGCTCGGATGGTTTCGGACTGTCTGCCCACCTGGCATCCGACCAATTTTGTTAACAGATTGTTCCTGGTGGAATCTTCCACATTACAATTCATGCAGTGTCCCTTGAAAATAAGGTATCTGTCCTCTTCTTGATCACTCCTAGATATTTTGTAGTGTAGCAATGTTGTAACTCAAGATCTGACCATACCATCATGAAATTACGAGTAGCTTCCCTCTTTCTCAAATGAAACGCACACACTTGAGTCCTTGAGGGGTTTGGTTTAAGCTGATTTGTGCTATAGTATCTTGATAGATCTCGAAGGGCACTGATGAGGGTGTTCTCCACTGATTCAAGTCTGAGCTCTGAGTGGCAAGAGCAGGGTCATCAGCACACAAGAAACTCCTGGTGTTGGGGGCTATAGCTTGGTCGTTTGTATACATGTTGAATAGGATTGGAGCCAACACGCTTCCTCGAGGAAGACCGTGTTTTATAATTTTAATCGACTGCGCTCCTCTTGAAAGTCAACGAAGAACCTGCAGTTTTGCAGAGTTATTGCGATGAACCTAGCTAGGCTAAAATCCTCGACATATTGCATACCTTGGGTAGTAGTCGCAGGTGGTTGACAGTCTCGTAGGCCGCTGATAAATCGACAAATACCACCCCTGGCACATTACGAACTTCATGCCCATCTTCTATGAATACCGTAAGATTCAGCAGTTGTTTAGCGCAGCTTTTTCCACGACAAATCCTGCTTGTTGAGGTGTTCGCAGAGAGTCAACTACAGGTAGGGAGCGATATAAGATAATTCTTTCCAGGAGTTTGTATAGGTAACAGAGTAATGAAACTGGTCTAAAATTCTTTGAATTGTTCCCTTCTTTACCAAGTTTCAGCAAAGCAATCACTCTTTTTTTCCCCTCCTTATCTTTGGCATTTGCCATGTACTTACTTAATTATTAAGGAATTGCAAAATCTATTTCTTTGTTGTACGCCAAAGTGCTTGATTTGCTCTGTTCGTATATCATCTAAGCCAGCTGATTTTCCGTTCTTACTTTATCAGATAGCCTTATCTAATTCTTCCATGCTGAATGATGTTATAAGCAGCTTGTTCTCCTCTTGCTCTCCGTTTTGAAATTTTGGCTTTTTGGATTTGCGGATTGCCTTTCCGTTAAGCAGTAACTTACGTGCTATTTTCTTGGCTGTAATGTTATGGTGTACGGCGGCCGTAGATGGATCATCACTTAGAATGTTTCAAGAGCCTCCAAGCTTTATGACTGTCTCTTTTTAGATCCAAGTTTTCCATGGTTTTAAACAATTGATCACTTTTTATCTTATAGAAGTTACGAGTTTGTTGTCTGCTTCCACAGTTGCTTCACTGTAAGGATCTTCTTCAAATAAGTTCCTATATTCTGTGAATGCGTTGGCTTGGTCTGATGAAAGTCCAGGAACGTAAGCACGTAAGCACGTAAGCACGTAGCACGAGGAACACACATTCTGGAACAGCTCTTTACAGCAGTGGTGAAGGTGTCATAATGTTCTGGTGCTGGTTCTACAGCGGTCACTTCGACGTCGAGCAGTCCTACAAATCTCGACCAGTCTGCTTTTCAAAAATTAAACCTCTTCGAAAAGGTGCTTTGTGTGATCTAAGAAACGGTTAAAATGGCTCTAAGCACTATGGAACTTAACATCTGAGGTCATTACTCGCCTAGACTTAGAACAACTTAAACCTAACTAACCTAAGGACATCACACACATCCATGCACGAGGCAGAATTCGAACCTGAGGCCGTAGCAGTAGCGCAGTTCCGGATTGAAGCACCTAGAACCGCTCGGCTACAGCTACCGGCTGCGATCTAACATCAGAAAATATTTCACAGATATTTGGTCTGTGCTGAGTTGGGTTTTTGGGGACCGACAGATTTTACTCATTGGTGGCCGATACTGTTGGTACTAAATAGGAGAGAAGGCCTATAGCCTCTCTTCCACCTGCTGCTATTGAAGAATGCTGGTAATTTTGTATCGTACATCAAATGCAATTGATCTAGTTCTGCCCATTCTTGTACTGCCACCCCATTCTCATTTTCAAGGTAGTAGCCCCAACATCGCTATGGCTGTTGAAATCACCAGTCGCAATCCACACTCTTTATTATGGAAACTGGATGGTTTATTTACCATAAATACGGCACTGGGTGGATTATAAAAGGATGAAATGGTACCAATGGCTGTATGTAGTTTAAGAATTTCGATATCATTTTCGTCGGTAAATCCTGTGGATAGGATCCCAACGTCCGGATGAAAAATTTATTGTCCGGTCTTTCAATTTTTGGTCTGCGCATGTCGCAACTTCTGTGTGCCTCCTGTACGCATAGCACCCGCCACTGGTGTGGACGGCATAGACCTAGTAGCAGCTCTTCTTCGGCTACTGTTGTGCCTTCATGACTGTGATGCAGTGCCTCCGTTTTGTGAATTTCAAAACGCATGTGGCCGAGCGGATCTAGGCGCTACAGTCCGGAACCGCGCGACCGCTGCGGTCGCAGGTTCCAATCTTGCCTCGGGCATGGATGTGTGTTGGGTTTAAGTAGTTCTAAGTTCTAGCGGACTGATGACCTCAGATGTTAAGTCCCATAGTGCTCAGAGCCATTTGAATCATTTGATCAAAACGCATGTTTTGTTATGGATATCTTATGTGCGTCTGATGGCTATCAGTTTGTGCAACGAATTTTGTAATCTAGTTTTCCCAAGTCTGTTTTCCTGAATAGTTTTGCCCAAATATTTGAGCTGAAAAACTCTCCTTAATTTGCCGTATTTAGGGAGCCAGGTTGTTGCTACAAATTTTGCTTTTTCGAAAGAAACTGGGAGACCTGCTGTTTCTGATGGTTCTTTAAGAATTGCTTTTTGTATTTGTGTTGTTTGAATATCCTGACATTGAATTACCAGGTCAACTGCAAAATGTAGTAGTCTATCCTAATATTTGTTCTTCCTAATATTAATGGTTCATCAATATTAAGCTACGATTTCAGTTTTCGCCGTCTTCGATTTTTCAGACAAAACAGAGAAATATTGGACATATTCCATCACCTTGTGCCACTGCTGTTTTATTCTGAATTTTACATAAGGTACTGTACCATTTAGTATTACACAAATAACTGCATTGATTTGAGATTCACACCTTGTTCTCTCAGAATTTAGAGGAGAGACTTACAGTACACCGAGACATTAGCCTTTCAAGTAAAAATTAAAAACAATTTTCTAATTATAAAATTTTTATTAGCTCGAGTCAGAATCATGTAAAATACCTGGTTGTTAGAAGTGAAGCTTATGAAAGAAAAATCAAGCTATACTGCTGTTGGCTGGGTTATTCTTTCTTCGATGTCAGAGAATCAGCTTCAGAACTAAAATTTCTTCTAGGAAAGAACTACGAGCGTTGGAACTTTAATAGTCTATTACCCGACGAATTTGTAGCAGTTCTGAAGCGAATGCCGTGAAGTGTTTCCTTCAGTTTATAAATCGAGTTGAACTTACGAGGGGTTAAGTCAGGGAAGTCCAGTAGGTGGTATAGCACTCAACAGCCCCATCAGTCAAACAAATCAGTACCAGCTTGCACTATACGTGCTTGAGTATTGTTCAGCAAAATGATGGGTAGGTCCTGCAGAAAGTGTGATCACTTCTGTCTCTAAGCTGGTCGTAGGTTGTGTTCCAAAAAGGAACAACATAGAGACAGAAGAGATGAGACTTTCTGCAGGACCTAACCATCATTTTTCAGGACAATGCTTAAGCACGTACAGCACAAGCTCTTACTGATTTGTTTAACTGGTGGGGCTGCTAAGTTCTATACCACCTACTGCACTCCCCAGACTTAAGCACTCGTACGTTCAACTCGATTTCTAAACCGAAAAATACACTGCACGGCATTCGCTTCAGAACTGCTACACATTCGTAGGGCAATAGATCGCGCCGCTCGAACTGTCAACACAACTGGCAGTGCTAAGAGTATCCTACGACTTCTACATCGCTGGCAACGGGTTATACACAATGCTGGTGACTACTCTGAAGGTCAGTAAAACTTTGAAACACGTATCCAGTTTGTGCGAGCTGCAAATTAATTGTTGCCACTATTAAAGTTCCAACCCTCGTATTTAGTCTGAAACCTGCTTGATATTCGCTTATTTTGCATTCAATATGTTGGTATACTAGGTGCAGGAAACACTGAGAGGGAATTTTGTATGCAACAGGAAGAAGGAAAAACCTTCCATATTTATTAATATCACTACTGTCTTCCTTCTTATGTAGTCGAATTGTCAACGGAATTCTCCAGTCATCCGAAATTTGTCACTTCGCCAACTGTTGTCCATAATTAGTATAATTTCTATTAAGGTTTATGTCAGCTGATTTCAAATGCTGTCCAACAATTCCATCTTCACCACTTCCAATACTGTAGTTACTGAAAATTAAATGATCATGTAAGTGTCGTACACCAATAGAATAAGAAAATCCCACGGAACAGACTTCCACTGGTGTAATTGTAATAATTTATTTTGTGAAAAATTCATTTTAAACTATTAAAGCAAAAGTTCACACATACATCTGGAATGAATTAAATACAATGAAATAAAATGAATCCTTGTTTGGGATAAGATCATCGAAGGTGAAGGTGGAATGACATGAAATGGTATCAGTGCAACCGCTCACGTATACTGTATCTGCAGTACAGTGAACATGTACTGACAATTGGAAATTTCCAGAATGAAAGGAGATGAGGTACTGACGGAAATGAAGCTGTGAGGACGGTCGTGACTCCTGCTCAGCCGGTAGAGCACTTATCTGCGGAAGGAAAAGGTCCCGAGTTCGAGGCTCGGTCCGGCACATAATTTTAATCTGCCGGGAAGTTTCAATCGGAAAATTGTTCTAGATCGTGATAGAAACCAGGATTTCCTGCTTATATCGAGAAGTAAGATTAGCCATCAGTCTACCTGAAGACAACACCGTCCCCCTTCATCCTTTCATTTCATTTCAGAGTATTTAATTCCCTTCTATTATATCCCTTATGACAGGCTTAGCTACGCTTTTCCACCAACCCCTGCCCGACAGTGTCTCTCCTGCCATGCGAGAACCTCTGGTGTAAATGTTCGAAGATCAGAGGTGGAAACACGAATTATAATGCGAATTGGAGTCATGCCGGAGGCGGCTTCACACAGCCTATGGTTGAGACGACTTTTGGGATAAGCAATAAACTGTTTCGAGGCGCACTCTAGGACAAATTTCCAATTTCCGCCACACGTTCCTTACACTCCCTTTCTAACCGAGACGATGTGCAGCCATCTGGCGCTAGTGCTGCGGTATTCCAGCTTAGGAGGTGTTGTGGTTACCAATGCACGTGGCATCAAACACACAAATGTGCCAGAACGAGAACACCCTTCAAGCGGAGTAGTCGCTGGTATGGGGTAGCCTGCTTCCAGGTAGCAACTACGCAGAGTCGTCACAGGGCCAAACAGGATTAAGCAACAGCGATGGAAAACAACAGTTTACAATGATTTATTAATAGAAGTTTTACAATAAGTGGAGTATGAAGACTGTGCATTGTAATACAGATCAATGTTCATTTGCACTGATCTGTCTTTGAACTCTGGTATGGGCCTAGATCCAGTGAACGACGACTAACGCCACTTGTATAAAGTCCTGAGACATTCTGTAATACGGTTTAACTAACTAAATGACTCGAAGACTTCTCAAGTAATAGAATCAGTGTGTTGTCTTCAGCCTACTCGGCGGATAGGTGGAAAGAGTACGCTGAAGGCCTCTACGAGGAGGAAGATGTGTCTGATGTGATGGAGGAATAAACAGGAGCCGACTTAGAAGAGATAGGGGTTTCAGTATTGGAATAAGAATTTAAGATAGCTGTGGGGGACATAGGATCAAATAAGGCAGAAAGGACAGATAACATTCCATCAGAATTTATAAAGTCATTGAGGGAAGTGGCAACAAAACTCTTACTCACATTTGTGTGTAAAATGTATGAGTCTGGCGACATACCACCAGACTTTCGGAAAAATATCATTCACACAGTTCTGGAGACTGCAAGAGCTGACAGGTGCGAAAATTATCGTACAATCAGCTCATGCATCCACGTTGCTGACAAGAATAACATACAGGAGAATGGTAAAGAAAATAGAGAATGTGTTAGATGACGATCAGTGTGACCTCAAGAAAGGTAAAGGCGCCAGAGAGAGAATTCTGACGTTGCGGTTGATAATGAAAGAAAGACTAAAGAGAAATCAAGACACGTTCATAGGATTTGTCGACCTGGTGAAAGGATATCAATGATACGACTCGCTGATGACATTGCTATCCTGAGTGAAGATGAAGAAGAATTACATGATCTGCTGAATGGAATGAACAGTGTAATGAATACGGAATATGGACTGAGAGTAAATCAAAGAAGGACGAAAGTAATGAGAAGTAGCTGAAACGGGAACAGCGAGGAACTTAACAACAGTATTGATGGTCACGAAGGAGATGAAGTTAAGCAATTCTGCTACCTAGGCAGTAAAATAACCAATGACGGACGGAGCAACGAGGACATCAAGAGCAGACTAGCACTGGCAAAAAAGGGCATTCCTGGCCAAGAGAAATCTATTAGTGTGAAATAAAGTCCTTAATTTGAGAAAGAATTTTCTGAGAATGAATGTATGGTAGTGAAACATGGACTGTGGGCAAACCGGAACAGAAGAGAATCGAAGCATTTGAGATGTGGGACCATTGGCGGATGTTGAAAATTAGGTGGACTGTTAAGGTAAGGGATGAGGAGGTTCTGACAGAATCGGAGAGGTAAGGAACATGTGGAAAACACTGTCAAAGTGAAGGGACAGGATAATAGGACATCTGTTAAGAAGACATCAGGGAATGACTGACATGGTACTGGAGGGAGATACAGAGGGCAAAAACTGTAGAGGAAGACAGATTTTAAAATACGAGTACATCCAGCAAATAGTTGAGGATATAGGTTGCAAGTGCTACTCTGACAGGAAGAGATTGGCACAGGCGAGGAATTCGTGGCAAGTCGCATCAAACCAGTCAGAAGACTGATGACTCGGAAAAAAAAATGTTCAAATGTGTGTGAAATCTTATGGGACTTAACTGCTAAGGTCATCAGTCCCTAAGCTTACACACTACTTAACCTAAATTATCCTAAGGACAAACACACACACCCATGCCGGGAGGACTCGAACCTCCGCCGGTCATCAGTCCCTAAGCTTACACACTACTTAACCTAAATTATCCTAAGGACAAACACACACACCCATGCCGGGAGGACTCGAACCTCCGCCGGGACCAGCCGCACAGTCCGCGACTGCAGCGCCTCAGAACGCACGGCTAATCCCGCGCGGTGACTCGGGAAAAAAAAAAAAAAAAAATTGTCCTCCGCGGCGAGTGTTCGTCACGTCAGAGCCGAGGATATCGATAGGCGTGGCATAGGGAAGTGAGACAGGACCGCTGTTATTCTGTACAAACATAAATGATCTGACCGACAGGGTCTGCGGTTGTTTTCTGATGCTGTGGTGTACGTGAAGGTATCGTCAAATGGTTCAAATGGCTCTGAGCACTATGGGACTTAACATCTGTGGTCATCAGTCCCCTAGAACTTAGAACTACTTAAACCTAACTAACCTAAGGACATCACACACATCCATGCCCGAGGCAGGATTCGAACCAGCGGCCGTAGCAGTCGCGCGGTTCCGGACTGCGCGCCTAGAACCGCTAGACCACCGCGGCCGGCCAAGGTATCGTCGCTTACTGTCTTTACGACGACACAAGATGACGTAGACCAAGTTCTTCGTTGGTATGATGAATGGCAGCTTGCTCTAAATGTAGAAAAATGTAAGTTACTGCAGATGAGTAGGAACAGTAATCCCGTAATGGCAGAATAACGTCACAGTTGTGTGCTGCATCACAGAGTTACGTCGATTAAATGGCTCTGAGCACTATGGGACTCAACTGCTGTGGTCATAAGTCCCCTAGAACTTAGAACTACTTTAACCTAACTAACCTAAGGACAGCACACAACACCCAGCCATCACGAGGCAGAGAAAATCCCTGACCCCGCCGGGAATCGAACCCGGGAACCCGGGCGTGGGAAGCGAGAACGCTACCGCACGACCAGGAGATGCGGGCGTCGATTAAATGTATAGTCATAACTTTGCAGAGTGATACGAAATGGAATGAGCGCCGAATGACGGCGGGAAGGAAAGCAAATGGCTGACTACCGTTTATTGCGAAAACTGTAGGAAAGCGTGGTTCATCTGTACAGGAGGCAACGTATAGAACACTCGTGTGACGCATTCTTGAGTAGTGCTCGAGTCAGTAGGTTGGTGACCAAGTCGGATTGAAACCAGACATCGAAGCAAAAAAATGGTTCAAATGGCTCTGAGCACTATGAGACTTAACATCTGAGGTCATCAGTCCCCTAGAACTTAGAACTACTTAAACCTAACTAACCAAAGGACAACGCGCACATCCATGCCCGAAGCAGGATTCGAGCCTGAGACCACAGCGGTCGCGCGGTACCGGACTGAAGCGCATAGAACCGTTTGGCCACACCGGCCGGCACATCGAAGCAGTTCAGAGGCATGCTAACTATGTGTTACCAGAGGATTCGACCAGCATGCAAATACATATTACGGAGATGCTTCATGAACTCAAATGGGAATCTCTGGAAGCAAGGCGGCTTTATTTTCAAGTGGCACTATTGAGAAAATTTAGAAAACTGGCATTTGAAACTGACTGCTGCCTCGTAGGTTAATTTTGCGTACGGACCATGACGATAAGAAAGTTCAGGGCTCGTACAGAGGCATATAGAAGATCGTTTTTCGTTTCCTTCATTTGCCAGTGGAACAGGAAAGAAAATGGCTAGTAGTGGCACAAGGTACCCTCCACCATGTACCGTACGGTGACTTCAGCACTATTTATGTAGATGAACTGAGAGGAGCCTTGCGTCTAGTTACTTCCTTGTTTGATGCATGGGTGTGAACTTGCGAACTGCTTGTGTGACGTAAAGCGGATGCTTGATCATAGTTATAGGAAACAAAAAATTAATGCAGGTACCCTATCATATTAGTAGTGACTGTGGGGACGGCGAATGCAGCAGCAGCCGGATTTTTATAAGATCTGGAGCCTCGCTAGAGCTCCATTTCCAAACTGTGGCGTCAACCGGATCGGTGTCGGCTGCTGATAACAACGGCTGCCGGCGACAGCTGACATGCGATCACTGTGTTAGCGGTGCCGAGGCAACAGCGAGGAGCGTCTAGAAGCCGCCACGAAGGCTCCCTCATTCTCCAGCCCAAGCACACTTTATCTACGGGTAAACGCTTGGAGTCTGAAAGAATAAACCTGTATTTTCAAAAAAATGTTCAAATGTGTGTGAAATCTTATGGGACTTAACTGCTAAGGACATCAGTCCCTAAGCTTACACACTACTTAACCTAAAGTATCCCATGCCCGAGGGAGGACTCGAACCTTCCCCGGGAACAGCCGCACAGTCCATGACTGCAGCGCCCCTGACCGCTCGGCTAATCCCGCCCAGCTATTTTCAAAAGTCGCGGTCCCACCATGTCCATTTTAAGCAGGGTAGCGCACATATGTGTTGCTGTGTATCAGACATAAACACTTCTACGTTTTCATACATACGCTGCAAAACGCATATGAAATGTTTCTCAGAGGGTATTTCCCATTATACCACGTATCGGGAATAAATTTGACTCTGCACACTGCTCTTTATATAATGTAAATAAGTTATACAAACTGCAACCACTCACTTTTTTTGAATAATAATGCTTTATTCCATGAACCAGTTTTCGAACCTTTTCAGGTTCATCTTCAGATGGTTTCGGGAGGATCCGGAAAGTTACATCATTACTGGTAGTAGCATAATTCTGGGTGCTGGGTTCTATGGCAGAAAGATGGGTCACACTTTAATGTATCGCCATGACTATAGCTTATCTGTCGATATGGATGTAAATTTAGTTTTTGCTTAATGAGACAGTATAGGCGGCTTTTTTCGGTTAGTGTCAAAAAAAAAAAAAGCCGCCTATACTGTCGCAGTAAGTAAAAAATAAATTTACATCCATATCGACAGATAAGCTATAGTCATGGCGATACATTAAAGTGTGACCCATCTTTCTGCCATAGAACCCAGCACCCAGAATTATGCTACTACCTGTTTCTAGGCGCTCAGTCAGGAACCGCGAGACTGCTACGGTCGCAAGTTCGAATCCTGCCTCGGGCATGGATGTGTGTGATGTCCTTAGGTTAGTTAGGTTTAAGTAGTTCTAAGTTCTAGGGGACTTATGACCACAGATGTTGAGTCCCATAGTGCTCAGGGCCATTTGAACCATTTGTTACTACCAGTAATGATGTAGCTTCCCGGATCCTCCCGAAACCATCTGAAGATGAACCTGAAAAGGTTCGAAAACCGGTTCATGGAATAAAGCATTATTATTCAAAAAAAGTGACTGGTTGCAGTTCTGTATAACTTATTTACATTCAATATACAGTCACAGTTCTAAAATATCCATAATGGATAAGCATAATCTTAATCTAATGTTTTCGTCGTCCTTGTTTAATCTTTACCTAAGTTGTTGCAGTCTATATTCCTAAGCAACTATCTTGGAATCCGAACTGCTTAGCCCTGTACTAGTTGCATATTTCCTATCAGCGGCTTCCAGAGGCAACAAAAATTTAATGTTGAATACTTAGAGTTATTACTGACCGAGTATAAAAGTTTAAAACGCCGTCGAAATCTGTTCATTACGATTTATGCTCTCATGCTAAAATTGTAACACACCAACACACGCATTACAGTCAGTAAATGTGTATTTGTCTCGAGGCAACATAACTGACCGCGCGCAAGTTCACGATTTTTATTCATCAAGTATTTGAGAACGAGAGCACTTGGCAACATCAAACACACTTCATATGGAATTGAAAACCTTTACGCAGATTTTTCTTGCTGGCACCTCCCCCCAAAATTATGAAAGGAAGAAAAGAGGTTATCACTTACTACATTTCCGATTTTCACGCAGTAATACTCGAACATCAGACATGACGTTTTAATTTCTTACTTCCTCCCTACTAGCTCTATCGACAACACACATTGCGGACTTTGTCCTTACGTGTCATTCAATGTACTTACAAAACAATACCACTTTGCGACGCATAGTTTACAAACTATCGCGTCAGAGACATTTAGATGCGTAGTAAAACTTCAGTATAATGCATGAACTTTATTTACTTTATTACTTCTTTTTCTACCGACCTCCTCCGCAACATAGTTATCAGGCAGTATGTGGATATTCCATTGACAGTACGTGCAAAATTATATCATTAAACGACGAATAGTTCTGGAGGTATGACGTCATAGACATTGAGATTAGCGAAGGACGAGCTCTTCTCAAAACCGAGCGCAAATTGCACACCTTACATTCATCAAGTGCTTCATAATCATAGCACATAATGACTTCCGACAAACTTTGAGCATAATTTCGAACTTTCGTAATTTTTTTCTCTCTTACCTGCGTAACTCAATAACTCATTTCTAAAGTAATCAGACGTTTGAAGCTACTTTACACATGGGACTTCGATTCTTTACAGAATCGGGAGTTTGATGGTATATTGCTAGATTACCAAGTTAAAACTGTCTCTTGAAATTTTAAATGTAGCTTCCTGCAGGATATATGAGGTTTATCATCAAGCTTATACCATTTCACGTTTGTTCGCATGATCATTTTCTGCAGTAGCTGTTAAAATCAGTTGTTGTTTGTTTTCCGTCTTCAGATTACTGCAATTTCATTAAAGAGAATTACACCAGACGCGTTTCGCTTTTATTTATAAAGCATTTTCGGTGGTTATTCTTAAAATTTAATATATACGTTTGTACACTTTTGGTTGTTTTAGGTTAAAAACAGCGTTTTGTATATAAAGTTGGTGCGCAAGTTACTTACACTGTTTCTTTACATATTTTCCAAACCCGTTCTTCTTCCCTCCTTGCGAGCAGCGTTTCCCGTCGAAAGACTTCGATTCACATATGCGCTTGGCAGTTTTAGTTATTCTGCAGTATTTCTTGCGCTGCATTATTTACGCTTCACTTTTATGAATTGAACTGAAATTATGTGTGTTTCTCACTCTGCACAGTGACAGCTTTTATGTCTGTTTGTTTGTTTTCTTTCGCATCCTGAGTGTTGCCAAATACATTTTTTTAAAAATTCATCTGTATTTATGTGCGTGTGTGTTGTGTGTGTGTGTGTGTGTGTGTGTGTGTGTGTGTGAGAGAGAGAGAGAGAGAGAGAGAGAGAGAGAGAGAGAGAGACTGGATGATGATTATAGGACAGAATCTGGGAGGAGACGGTAGTGGTAAATGGAGCCTAATTTGTTTGTATGTCATAGTATACTAAGTGATCAATCAGTTTAAAGTGTGTGTGGTTTGCCAAGTTGGTCTGCTCATTTATGAGTTGTTTCTTTTCTGTTATGGTTTTCTGAATGTGGCAGTTTTCTCGTAAGATGGGGTGTTTTTTGTTTTTGTTTATCCGTATGGCTTTCATGTGTGTGTACCTTTATGTTCGTGTCGGTGTAAGCGCTCTGCAGAACTTCAATGATTTGTCCTATACTTCCAGGCTCTTCCATGTTCTTTATATCTTGACTTTTTTAAAAAAAATACAGTACAATGTAATAAGCATAACGTAGGCTACATAAAAATTAAGATTTAATTTTGTTGAATTGCAATCGAATAGAAGAAACGCTTACCTGTTGCTAAACTTTGTCAAATGAAAATATCAGTGAAAATAAATGGTACAGACACAGCTCATCAGAGGTCTAATCTCTCTAATTCACAAGAAAAGTATTGTCGGCGTTTAAAATTACGCCACTGCATACAGTCGTATTAGGCGAAGAGCTGTGCGGCCATGACATAGTTTCCCTGCAAAGGTCGAATTACAAATAATCGATAGCCGTGCCTGAACCAAACAAATCTTGAGACACTTAAAATGAGTAGATCTATCAGGGAGCTCTGGGCTCTTACATCGGAGTGGCTAGAGTCCGCGTGTGCTACTTTAGCCCCCTATCGACAAACCGATCACAGTCAATCACTCCAAGAGATGGCAGCTGCCGCACCGACAACTCCCAGTGCTGCAATTTCAGTCGATTTCTCCGACGAGGTGCTCCCATTTCGCTCCATTGGCAATATTGTGCTGAGGAGCTGTTGTTACCGGCTTTTATTCAGAGGAAGTATTTTCTCTGCGTTTTCTTTCTTGCTTACGCCGTCGAACCATACGACTACCGCATGAAAATCGCTAGCTAAACGTGCTCACATTGTCATCATTTCTCTGCACAAAATCACAGTTTTACTCTCGTGACCTATTATTGCAAACGTTAAGAAGCACTTTCTAAAAATCATAGTTTGTACAATTGCTGAATATCACTTTACTACAAATACCCAGCTCTAGTCAGAGAACAGAACAAGTTGATCTTTAACGCAAATGTTCACACAAATTGTCATGATCTACATGTCCTTTGATTGACATCATCTCGCTGGGGATGGCCTCTTATCTGATCAAAATCGATTCTTTGTAATAAAGTGACATTCAGTCATTGCGCATATCATGATTGTTTGAAAAATAATTAGAAGTTGTTATCACCGACTCCTTACAATGAGTGACAGATCTGCGTAGTTGTATTTCAGTTTCTTACTCTTGTTCCTCAGAACGATCTAATCTATGTTTTCGGGCAATCAAGCTGGCGTGTTTCGTAAAAATTTGTTTATCTGATTTCTCTTAGCCTCAAGCACTCTCCCCCAAGCTCAGCTTGTCTTAGCTCAAGCAACAAAGGGTGTCTTTCTTCGATTTAATGTTATTGTACATTGGTCTTAAAAAAAAAAAATCAACCTGTGTGCAGTAAGTGTTCATCTCGGAGTAGTTGGTTTCAAGGCATTGCACAGTGTTGGGTCGCAGGGCAGCGGTGCGGTGCGGAGGTGGCGTTCACATAGATGAGCGATATTCGGCAATTTGAAAGTGACACATACACTCAGGCCAAGTTCTTTGGTAGACTGACTCAGCCGTTGGGTATTGTAGAATTAACAATGCGTGGTTCTCTATGTGAGTGTGCGTGCTCTTTTAAATAAGTAGTTTGATTCAAGTGAAGTCATTGAATTTCGGAGTTGGTAGGAGTTGGAGGAGCGGCTTCATGTGAAACCACAATCAATATGAATTACGAAATTAAGATGGACGGAGAATAAAGTGGAGGAAATACGTTGAGAAGAAGAATATTAATTAATAATAAGGGTGAGAAAACTATGACTATGGGGTTATTAAGGAAATAAATTTCTGATTACATGTAACTCAAGTTGGTTAAAGATAACAATCACATGTGAAAAATAGAAAACATTAGTTGTCTTATAGAGTATTTCATGTACAGTTTCGTTGTTTTCATGGAAAAAACTCAGAATGACTGTAATCGTAGTGAAGACAGAATTGTGGCAAAAGTGATGTGTGTGAGTTTGAACTGCTACAGTTGAAATTATTCTGAAACAATAGCGACTTATTTGCAGATATTTCCATTTCTTAGTTATACAAAACAGGTTTCTAATATGTACCTCTGTCAGCAGTTGACAACTATTCAAAAACTACAAGGCATGATGAATAGACGCCTATCGACGGCTAGAGCATCTTTCCAAGTTTTTAAGTGACATTGCAACTGCCTAGTGTGTGCTCCGTTTGTGACACGGCAAACTTCAGTACAGGCGGACCAGTACGTACACTTTATTCAAACGCTGGACGCCATCAACGCACTTTGGAAATCTGGTAACTGCAGGTGAGAACTAATTCCATGCGACAGTATGGACGAGGTCTAAGGCGCTGCAGTCGTGGACTGTGCGGCTGGTCCTGGCAGAGGTTCGAGTCCTCCCTCGGGCATGGGTGTGTGTGTTTGTCCTTAGGATAATTTAGGTTAAGTAGTGTGTAAGCTTAGGGACTGATGACCTTAGCAGTTAAGTTCCATAAGATTTCACACACATTTTTTGAGTATGTACGGTACTATGTCAGAGTGCGTATTAGGAACCGTGTATAGACCATTCTCATACTAACTGAACTGAAATGAATAATGATCAAATTTTATTTGAATCGAGACAGGGACATAGTATTGTTGCATACCATCACAGCTGTTCAGTGTTCTCTTGTTTACCTGGATGATCTGGATGACGTGGATGTACTACTGAGTATAGGGCATTCCCACCGGAATGCATTAAAGGAAGACAGCGAAGGAATTCAAAGGTCTGCTGCTAGTTTTCTACCGGTGTGCTCGATCAACACGCTTTCACGAAAAGTCTCCACAAAATGAGATGGCAATACTTGGAGGCAAGACGACGTTCCTGCCACGTAACGCTATGGCGAAATATGTTACTGACGTATTAAAATTTGTGCGAATCGGGAATAGGTTATGATTTTCATGCACAATGCACACGATGTCAAAAATATTCGCAATTGCGACAGAGTGTTTGACTGTCGAGAAAGTTCAGAGAGCCGGAATTTGGGACTGGCTGCACAACTATTCTGCACCCATCGACGTATATCACGCATAAGGATCCCTCAGGGAATAAATGTTAGGGCTCGTATGGGGGAATATTAACAGTCGCTTTTTCCTTCGCTCCATTTGCAGATGGAACAGGAAACGGAAATGACTAACAGTGGTATAAGGTGTCCTCAAGCACGCACAGTATTTTGGCTTAAGCAGTACGTAAATGTCTTCTGCATGAATGAAGACAGAACTTGGTGTTGATTTTCACTTACGAATCGAAATTATTGATTAAGTTACCAGTAGACGCCGTGACCCTGGTGGGGCTATCTAGCTTGCTGATCGCTCGTATGTCACCCAGAGTCGATTCCATTTCAACAGGAGAAGTTAGACTACATCTCGGCGTATTTTTCTTAAAAGTGACCTGAGATGCATCGCTCGTAAGAGAGGGAATGGGCTGCGCTTTGCACCACAGCCTGCCAAGACAAGCGGAATTAAGTACATTAGATGATAGTGGCCACTGATTTATATTAACAGAGTAAGTTAAAAATTTATGCTCGACTGGTATCGAAACCAGGTCTCCTGTTTACGGTGTGCATTGCCCTGAATGGATCACTGGCTGTCATCGCCTCAATTATATATGTGCTGTCTATTCTTTTGGATGTGTCCGAAACAACAGACACTGTTTCGATCCTGCAGCCACTGTGATTCAAGACACAAAGGAATTCAATAGATTAGCTGTCAGTGGGCATTGATTCATGTCAATGGGGCAAGTTGAAAATTTGTGCCGGACCAGCCTTTTGCGATGACAGCCAATGATCCCTTCAGTGGAGATGGACGTCAAGCTCTAACTCTCACGAGAATCGGCGATACGCAATAACTTGGTAATGAGCAGGAGGACTACATCAGTAGTGCGTGGTACAAGTTGAGAATTTAGGTCTGACGGATGGTGTGCTAGGGTAGTCCGTACGGTTGTGATGACTACTGTGTCTACATGGTGTAGTCGTCAGCGCATCTGGCTCGTAAGCAGGAGGCCCGGGTTCGAATACCGGTTCGGCACATATTTGAACTTTGATATGAATCAATGCCCTCTAGCAGCTAATGTCCTAAATTCCTTTGTGTCTTGATTCAGAGTGACTATAGGATCAAAATAGTGTCTGTTATTTTGGACTTGTTTGAAAGAAGGGACACCACGTATATACTGGCTTCCAAACTCGCTTGACTTCAGGGTATGCGATTGGGTGAAGATTTATGAGAGGCTCCATCTATGTGTCTGTGCTTCCAAGAACTACAGGCGAAGTACGACACATAGTAACATCAGCGAATACAGTGTCTCCAAACATGGTCGCAAAATCGTTTTCTGATGGTTTTGTGCCCCAGTCATGTAATAACCTGTAAACAATATTTCCGCCATTTGGCTGTACAAACTTCCTTATTATATATTACTATCATGATTTATTTCTTTAGCTATTATCAAGTACAAAATGAAAAAAAAATTGTAGAAATGCACAGCAAGTGAGAGGATCAAAATTTAACATCTTTATGCTTTTTAAGTCTCACATAAACAATTATCGAAGTAATGCTACTTACGTGTTGGGTATAATTAGTCTTTGTTGAGAAAAGTCATCGTTAATAGGTATTGAACTTCGTGTCACGGCGTGCAGATAAGTACAAAATCGCGAAAATGTGCGGCAGACTGGTAACAAACGTGTTTTACAACCATAGAATAATTGGGTCTAGAACATTATTGAGACATAGAATGGACATCGCCAGCCAGAGTGGCCGAGCGGTTCTAGGCGCTACAGTCTGGAACCGCGCGACCGCTACGGTCGCAGGTTCGGATCCTGTCTCGGGCATGGATGTGTGTGATGTCCTTAGGTTAGTTAGGTTTAATTAGTTCTAGGGAACTGATGACCTCAGCAGTTAAGTCCCACAGTGCTCAGAGCCATTTGAACCATTTTTTGAATGGACATCAGTACAGTCGTTACATGTGAAGTGAACATAGAATATATTGTGGAAGTTACTGGTCCAAGATAAACAGCGTAGCTGTAGATCGTCAGTCTGTTGCACATTGTTGCGGCGTAAAGTCAAGCGCCGGAACGCCAGTCGGAAACGTTTGCTGGTGAAGCAACGTTGGACCTCTGTGAAAGATGAAAAAGTCGCCAAGGTTGTATGTGCATATGTATATGAGACATATTCTTATAAAATATGGTGGTTCTTTTGAAAATAAAAACTGTGTAGCCATATACGTTAGTTAAAATTACCCCGCGTTTCGCTCTTTACTCTTGTAGAAGATACAGTGTTGTGTAATCGGATGAATCCTTTTAAAACAGCCTGCATAATGCGCTACAGAAATGTGTACGTGCTTTACCTCTTCGTAGCTGTGCTTAAACATTCCCTCTAATTTACTTAACGCTTCTGCCTCACTCTGTTTGTGCACTTTGCGAGAGTTTACGGTGACAGCCGTAGTATTTCTTGTATTTTATTTTAGGCCTTTGTGAGGCAGTGCAGAAAGGTGTGCTCATGTAGCTCAAGTTTATATTTCAGTTTCGGATTTAGGACCTAATTAGATCGTTGCCGGTAATCATGAAACTCAGGAAGCTACAGAAAGCTGTTGTTAACGAAGAGCAATTTCCTGTAATTACGCTTGTGAAATGGTAATCCGTGATTAATTAGCACTGGGATTTAAAGCGATGTGGCCTCTAAGCCAATAAGTGCGATGTGTCTTCCAAACAAAGCTGCTGGAGATATGTGACAATCATTTTGTTATTAACAAAGCAGTTTCCTTTGTATTGACTTTCGGCCTAAAACGGTACGAGGCAAGTATAAAATGCTTGACAAACGTCCACGAACGGAGATACCATCAACAAACACTTCAGATTTTTAAAAGAACATATCGAGCAGTTTTACGTAATTGTCGAACATTAATGTAATTTTAATGTAATGCAAGCTAATCAGGAGGAACACATGTGTTATTGGAAATAGACTTGTAACATTTACAGCAGTTAGTCCATTCAGAATGAGATAAATATTTTATTTTGATAGTGTACTCAGTGAGAATCAGATAAGACGCGTTATTTAATGATGAAACAAAACAGGAACTGTAATAATGTTTTTCTTACAGAGTTCTGACAACGGAAAATTTATTCTGTTGATTTGGGGTTATAAGGAGTTTTATTTGCAACAGAACTTCGATTGTAAAGATAAAGTTGTTTATGATACTATCTCTTTAATAGTTTCGTGGAGTTTAGCAAATAATGTTCATCGAAAAATCAGTGAACATATTATGGTCATTCGAAAGGTTGGTTAAGACATTTGTGATGATCATCTGCCAAATTCAGCCCTCAGCCTCAAGCCCTGTCGTACAACTTTTTAATCTTTGGCTCCAGCGTAACGCTAAAAGTGAGCAGGAACTGTCGCTTTTTGTTTATTTGCGCTATTTTCAAATGTATGAAAAAATGAATAATTTACAAATGTGACCTTCGAGTGTAATTTACAAGTAAGTTGACCTAGAGGTAATGACGTAGGCTCTGATCACCTCCCAGTTGCTTCAAAGATTTAAATATGGACAAAATGGAGGAAACAAACAAATGTAAGGAAGACCCAGAGGCAAATTTAAAGTTCATCTTCTACATAAGAAAGCATACGAAATTTCTACCAACAAAGACTCACACGTAAACTGCAAATGCTTGAACTAAGGCAATATTGAAGAATGCAAAGCTTTAAAATCAGCAGTGTTGAAAATAGCTAATGAGGTACTAGGGAAAAGTAAAGTTTCTAACAGGGAAAGGGGTCTGAAAGTACGGAATGCAAAAATGGCCAATATTAAAGACAAACTAAAAGCTTTCTCATGCAACAATTAAAATACACACACACACACACACACATATATATATATATATATATATATATATATATATATATATATATATATATATATATATATAAAAAATTGTGTGACTTGGTGGGCTCTTTAAAATGGTTGAGATTTGAATTTAAATTACCTTTTTTTAACATTGGTTGATTGATAGAGATTAATCATGAGCAAAATTATTGTTCACGAACTAATGCTGAAATACGTTAGATTTAAGTTACGAACTGAAATAATCTTTCAGTATTATTTCCTCAGTTAAATATTTCTACTCGAGCATGAGATCTTTGATTATTATTTGCAATTGCCCACACACGTGCGAGAGAATTTAACAATTAGTTGTAGTCCGAGTCGTTTCTCTGTATCTCGGCCAAGAATTGGATATGAAAATCTTAAAACTACGTCAGCTCCTGCTGCTTCAGTCGGCTGTGGAAAAAATGTTTGTTAGAATTTTAGCGGATGAATTCTTCGCTTCCGCGAATTTTATGAATTACGATTGCCACATAATAGCGTCTAGGGCTGCAGCGGCTGCTTCAATTGTTGCGCTGAAAATTACTCAAAAACTTGGTATTTAAAGGAAGCGGATATGGGATCTTGCTCACCTCTTAGAAATAAAAGTGACAATAACATTATACTAATATATTTTCAGATTAATAGTACAATTGAGCTTACATTCAACAGCAGCGAACCAATATGTCCGACTTCTCACACGGGAGACAAGAGAAAGAGTGAACTGATAAAAGAAGACAATTGAACACAGTTCTTCTTTACATTAATTTTCCATTATTTTAGTAGTGCATACTGATTACTCTTTGCACTCGAAAGTTTATGTCCATATTTTATGTGATAATAATAATAATAATAATAACAATACACAGGAGAAAACTTATCTACCGCCAGAGCGGCCAGTATTCACACACAACATAATATTTTGTGTCAAGATAAAATCTCTCGTCCACTTTATTTGTTTTTAAATATAACTTTCGTCCTTTTTGCAATATTTCCACTGGGGTCGCCATTGCTTATAATGCCTATTTACAAAGACGGACGCATGAAGCCTGGGAAATATATAAACAGAAAATAAGTAAAGCAAAAAAATTAATAAAAATGCCATTGTTAATCCTGCTGAAGATTTACTGTTAATGTTGAAAATGACTTTCACGGAAGATAGAGCTTATGAAACTTATAATAAACCGGAGAAAGGTCCTGCAAACATTAATATATTAACATAAAGTCAGTGCCCCCCCCCTCCCATGAACCACAGACCTTGCCGTTGGTGGGGAGGCTTGCGTGCCTCAGCGATACAGATGGCGGTACCGTAGGTGCAACCACAACGGAGGGGTATCTGTTGAGAGGCCAGACAGACGTGTGGTTCCTGAAGAGGGGCAGCAGCCTTTTCAGTAGTTGCAGGGGCAACAGTCTGGATGATTAACTGATCTGGCCTTGTAACATTAACCAAAACGGCCTTGCTGTGCTGGTACTGCGAACGGCTGAAAGCAAGGGGAAACTACAGCCGTAATTTTTCCAGAGGGCATGCAGCTTTACTGCATGATTAAATGATGATGGCGTCCTCTTGGGTAAAATATTCCGGAGGTAAAATAGTCCCCCATTCGGATCTCCGGGCGGGGACTACTCAAGAGGACGTCGTTATCAGGAGAACGAAAATGGCGTTCTACGGATCGGAGCGTGGAATGTCAGATCCCTTAATCGGGCAGATAGGTTAGAAAATTAAAAAAAGGGAAATGGATAGGTTAAAGTTAGATATAGTGGGAATTAGTGAAGTTCGGTGGCAGGAGGAAAAAGACTTCTGGTCAGGTGAATACAGGGTTATAAATACAAAATCAAATAGGGGTAATGCAGGAGTAGGTTTAATAATGAATAAAAAAATAGGAGTGCGGGTAAGCTACTACAAACAACACAGTGAACGCATTATTGTGGCCAAGATAGACACAAAGCCCACGCCTACTACAGTAGTACAAGTTTATATGCCAACTAGCTCTGCAGATGATGAAGAAATTGATGAAATGTATGATGAGATAAAAGGAATTATTCAGGTAGTGAAGGGAGACGAAAATTTAATAGTCATGGGTGACTGGAATTCGTCAGTAGGAAAGGGGAGAGAAGGAAGCATAGTAGGTGAATATGGATTGGGGGTAAGAAATGAAAGAGGAAGCCGCCTTTTAGAATTTTGCACAGAGCGTAACTTAATCATAGCTAATTCTTGGTTCAAGAATCATAAAAGAAGGTTGTATACCTGGAAGAATCCTGGAGATACTAAAAGGTATCAGATAGATTATATAATGGTAAGACAGAGATTTAGGAACCAGGTTTTAAATTGTAAGACATTTCCAGGGGCAGATGTGGACTCTGACCACAATCTATTGGTTATGAACTGCAGATTGAAACAGAAGAAACTGCAAAAAGGTGGGAATTTAAGGAGATGGGACCTGGATAAACTGGCTAAACCAGAGGTTGTAGAGAGTTTCAGGGAGAGGATAATGGAACAATTGACAAGAATGTGGGAAAGAAATACAGTAGAAGAAGAATGGGTAGCTCTGAGGGACGAAGTAGTGAAGGCAGAAGACGATCAAGTAGGTAAAAAGACGAGGGCTAATAGAAATCCTTGGGTAACAGAAGAAATATTGAATTTAATTGATGAATGGAGAAAATGTAAAAATGCAGTAAATGAAGCAGGCAAAAAGGAATACAAACGTGTCAAAAATGAGATTGACAAGAAGTGCAAAATGGCTAAGAGGGATGGCTAGAGGACAAATGTAGGGATGTAGAGGCTTACCTCACTAGGGGTAAGATAGATACTGCCTACAGAAAAATTAAAGAGACCTTTGGAGAGAAGAGAGCCACTTGTATCAATATCAAGAGCTCAGATGGAAACCCAGTTCTAAGCAAAGAAGGGAAGGCGGAAAGGTGGAAGGAGTATATAGAGGGTTTATACAAGGGCGATGTACTTGAGGACAATATTATGGAAATGGAAGAGGATGTAGATGAAGACGAAATGGGAGATAAGATACTGCATGAAGAGTTTTACAGAGCACTGAAAGACCTGAGTCGAAAAAAGGCCCCGGGAGTAGACAACATTCCATTAGAACTACTGACGGCCTTGGGAGAAAAAAATGGTTCAAATGGCTCTGAGCACTATGGGACTTAACATCCATGGTCATCAGTCCCCTAGAACTTAAAACTACTTAAACCTAACTAACCAAAGGACAGCACACAACACCCAGCCATCACGAGGGAGAGAAAATCCCTGACCCCGCCGGGAATCGAACCCGGGAACCCGGGCGTGGGAAGCGAGAACGCTACCGCACGACCACGAGATGCGGGCGGCCTTGGGAGCGCCAGTCATGACAAAACTCTACCATCTGGTGAGCAAGATGTATGAGACAGGCGAAATAACCTCAGACATCAAGATGAATATAATAATTCCAATCCCAAAGAAAGCAGGTGTTGACAGATGTGAAAATTACTTAACTATCAGTTTAATAGGTCACAGCTGCAAAATACTAACGCGAATTATTTGCAGACGAATGGAATAACTGGTAGAAGCGGACCTCGGGGAAGATCAATTTGGATTCCATAGGAATGTTGGATCACGTGAGGCAATACTAACCTTACGACTTATCTTAGAAGAAAGATTAAGAAAAGGCAAACCTACGTTTCTAGCATTTGTAGACTTAGAGAAAGCTTTTGACAATGTTAAGTGGAATACTCTCTTTCAAATTCTGAAGGTGGCAGGGGTAAAATACAGGGAACGTAAGGCTATTTAAAATTTGTACAGAAACCAGATGGCAGTTATAAGAGTCGAGGGGCATGAAAGGGAAGCAGTGGTTGGGAAGGGAGTGAGACAGGGTTGTAGCCTCTCCCCGATGTTATTCAATCTGTATATTGAGCAAGCAGTAAAGGAAACAAAAGAAAAATTCGGAGTAGTTATTAAAATTCATGGAGAAGAAATAAAAACTTTGAGGTTCGCCGATGAAACTATAATTCTGTCAGAGACAGCAAAGGACCTGCAAGAGGAACTGAACGGAATGGACAGTGTCTTGAAAGGAGGATATAAGATGAACATCAACAAAAGCAAAACGAGGATAATAGACTGTAGTCAAATTAAATCGGGTGATGCTGAGGGAATTAGATTAGGAAATGAGACACTTAAAGTAGTAAAGGAGTTTTGATATTTAGGGAGTAAAATAACTGATGATGGTCGAAGTAGAGAGGATATAAAATGTAGACTGGCAATGGCAAGGAAATCGTGTCTGAAGAAGAGAAATTTGTTAACATCGAGTATAGATTTAAGTGTCAGGAAGTCGTTTCTGAAAGTATTTGTATGGGTTGTAGCCATGTATGGAAGTGAAACATGGACGACAAATAGTTTGGAAAAGAAAAGAATAGAAGCTTTCGAAATGTGGTGCTACAGAAGAATGCTGAAGATTAGATGGGTAGATCACATAAGTAATGAGGAGGTATTGAACAGAATTGGGGAGAAGAGGAGTTTGTGGCACAACATGACTAGAAGAAGGGACCGGTTGGTAGGACATGTTTTGAGGCATCAAGGGATCACAAATTTAGCATTGGAGGGCAGCATGGAGGGTAAAAATCGTAGAGGGAGACCAAGAGATGAATAAACTAAACAGATTCAGAAGGATGTAGGTTGCAGTAAGTACTGGGAGATGAAGCAGCTTGCACAGGATAGAGTAGCATGGAGAGCTGCATCAAACCAGTCTCAGGACTGAAGACCGCATCAAACCAGTCTCAGGACTGAAGACCACAACAACAACAACAAAGTCAGTGGGTGCACCATTACAGAAATTTATGGTATGATGAAGATATTGAACAAAGTTGTTATATAATATCTGATAAAGACTCTATAGATGAAATAGACGTAAAAGAAATAAAATTATCATTAAAAGTAACAAAAAATAGAAAAACTTCAAGACTAGATGAAATTAATGCTGAATGGATAAAATATGGAGGTAACATTTTAGAATTTTTCTTTCTCCATCTTTCAAATATCATTGGAAGCATTGTTCCGGTCCTACGGAATGACACACAGCTTAAGTTATTTCTATATTTAAAAACGCAGTGCGAAAGACACAGGAAATTATAGATGAATAAGTTTGCTAAATGAAGGATATAAAATTTTCAGGAAAATTCTTCAAGATTACAAACTATCGCAGATGCAATTGTCTCAGAAGAATAATCTGTCTTTAGAATGTGACGTTCGTGTAACGATAATATGTTTCTAAAAAGACAAATTATTGAAAAGCGTTTTTTTTAGAAACCAATTTAGCATTTGTTGGTTATCAGAAAGACTTTGATGAGGTAAAAAGCCCCTTTGTACAGAAAGTATTCAAAGTAAAATGTTTTCCTAACATTTTACTACCATAAAGATTCTCTATGTAAATTTGATACAGTTGTAAGTTCAGGTCTGAAAATATCGGATTAAACTGCAATAAATCAAAGTGTTCGATATGGAAGTAGTCCATTACCCACTTTATTTAATTTATACACTGAATCGCCAAAGAAACTAGTATAGGCATGTGTATCCAAATACAGAGACATGTAAATAGGCAGAATGTGGCACTGCTGTCGGCAACACCTGTATAAGAATACAAGTTTCTGGCGCAGTTGTTAGATCGGTTACTGCTGCTACAATGGCAGCTTATCAAGATTTACGTGAGTTTGAACGTGGTGTTATAGCCGGCACACGAGCGATGGGACTCGGCATCTCCGAGTTAGCGATGAAGTGGCGATCTTGGCGTACGATCATTTCACGAGTGAATATCAGAAATGCTGTAAAACATTAAACTCCGACATCGCTACGACCGAAAAAGATCCTGCAAGAACGGGACCAACGGCTATTGAAGAGAATCGTTCAAGTGACAGAAGTACAGCCCTTCCGCAGATTGGTGCAGATTTCAATGCTGGGTCGTCAATAAGTGACAGCGTGCGAATCATTCAACGAAACATCAACGACATAGGCTTTCGGAGCCGAAGGCCTACTCGTGTACCCTTGATGACTGCACGTCACATAGCTTTACGCCTCGCCTGGGCCCGTCAGTACCGACATTAGACTGTTAATGACTGGAAACATGTTGCCTGGTCAGGCGAGTCTCGTTTCACATTCTATCGGGTCGATGGATGTGTACGAGTATGGAGACAACCTCATGAATCTATGGAGCCTGCATGTCAACAGGGGACTTTTCAAACGGGTAGAGGTTCTGTAATGGTGTGAGGCGTGTGCACTTGGAGTGATATGGGACCCCTCATACGTCTTGATACGACTCTGGTAGTAGGTGACGCATACGTAAGCATCCTTTCTTATCACCTGCATCCATTCATGTCAATTATGCATTCCGAAGAACTTGGGCAATTCCAGCAGGACAATGCGACACACCACACGTCCAGATTTGCTAAACAGTGACTTCAGGAACACTCTTCTGAGTTTAAACACTTCCACTGCCCACCAAACTCCCCAGACATGAACGTTATTGAACATATCTGGGATGCCTCGCAACGTGTTGTTCAGGAGAGATCACCCCGTCGTACTCTTACGGATTTACTGTCAGTGTTGCGGCATTCATGGCGTCAGTTCGCTCTAGCATTACTTCACACATTAGTCGAGTCCAAGGCACGTCGTGTTGCGGTACTTCTGCGTGCTCGCGGGACCCTACACGAGATTAGGCAGGTGTACCAGTTTCTATGGCTCTTCAGTGTAAATTGATGACCTAGTTATGAAGGTGAAAGGTGAAATATCGTTAAAAAATTACAACAGGACTTATGATACCATTAAACACTATGTTACAGGCTAATGACCAGATAATTATACAGGAAACAGAAGATAATTTACAAAGCAGTATATAGATTGAGAAAAGATACAATATACTTTGACGTAACTGTATCTACAAACCTGGAGATACCACTTCAAGAAAGCAATGCCCTGTGCAGCTGCAAGTCATTATTTCCTTTGTAATTCTTGCCCATCGCGTTTTCATTCCATTCTTTGAACCACATTCATTCATGTGTGTATCCCAGCTGCTTCATCGTGAATGGGGTCTGTTCTTTTGGATATTTCTGACAGACCAGACACTACTCATATTTATGATTCTATGAGGACGACACCTCTTTGATGAAAATGTTTCAGTGCAGAAGTGCAGCCAATCTCCGAACTCCTATGGGAATCAGAAATCTGCTAGTGGGTGGGGGGGTTAATGGGCGGGGTCTTTGCGGCGCGGAAGCGGGCAGTTGAGAAGTTGGGTCTGGAAAGCGTGTCTGGATTTCTGAGTCGACTAAAGCAATCTTTCCAGTGAAGCGCAGCATCCAGTTTCCACTAATGAATTGCCGCAATGCCCTGTGCGGCAGGAAGTCACTGTTTCCTTCCTGACTCTTTCTCATCCCGATACCTTTCCATTCCTTGCATACCACTTATTCATACGCCACATTTCAGTTATCTACGACGTAGTATTACATTTAACTAAGAGGAAGACATTCAGAAGACGGTTAGTAAATTCTCTGCGGAACAACTGGAAGAACTTTGGGCAGAAAAACAAGAGAGGAAGCACAAATGAAATTTTATGTAAAAAATATCTGAACAAATTCTAAGCACCAAAAAGTCACGGCCAGAAAGTTGGGATCCTACTCACCGACTTTTTGCCTGGAGGAGGCACCATAATTAATGAAACGGCTTTCTGCCAGACCTTATAGTGACTACGCTGCACTTTCAAAACAAACAGCTTGGAATGTTGTGCAACGGCATTATGTTTCTATCCTGCAACACTCGCCGGCATTCTGCTGCGTTGAGGAAAGATTAGCTTCGGCAGATGAAGTGGAAGTTTTAGAACATCCACCTTACTGCCTGGATTTGGCCCAGAGTGATTACCATTTGCTCCCTAACCTGAAGGATTTTTTTGGATGGAAAGCACTATGAAAACGACAACACTGATAGGAACGTCAACGACTGGTTGAACTTGGCGACAATGTGTTGAAGGCTGCTTATTCAGCTTGAGGGCAACCGAAAAAGTGGAAAGCTGAGGAAAGCTTGTGAATTGAAACAACAAATGTTTAAATTTGAATGGGCGTAAGTAAAACAAGTAGCCAAGGTATTAGAATATGCTGTAAAATAAGTCTGGAGAAACAAGCGTTTGTTACTCTTAGAATGACATTCGTATTTAACATAACGTGCTTAGCAAAGAAACAGCAGCTCCACTCATTGTAAGCCACGACCAATCAGGAAGGCCCTGTTGGTTCACAATGGCTCTGAGCACTATGGGACTTAACTTCTGAGGTCGCCAGTCCTCTAGAACTTAGAACTACTTAAACCTAACGAACCCAAGGACATAACACACATCCATGCCCGAGGCAGGATTTAAACCTGCGACCGTAGCGGTCGCGCGGTTCCAGACTGTAGCGCCTAGAACCGCTCGGCTACGCCGGCCGGCGCCCTGTTGGTATTCATGATCTCACGGCAGTGGAAAGCACACACACGCCAAAGACGACAGTACTCGAAATAGTCGGCGGCATATAGGTAATCTAAATATAATCTTCTGAGTTGCTTGATCATGCTACTTTTTTTCCAACACGTATTAATATAATTCCTGGGGTCTTCTCAGAAGCTTCTTCGCAAGGGACTGCGTTGCATGTTGTTGGAAACGGAGTAGTGTGTAACTAAATCCCTATAACTGTTAACATATGTTATGTCGTACAAGAGCAAATAACTAGCCCTTAAGCTTGTACCCCACTACAGCCACGCAACTGGTGGATACTGTAACAAACTATCCCTGGTCGCGTCAGTGACTTCGCTGCTGCCTGGCTGTACTAGCGATTCGTCCGGTGTGTGAAAAATCTCGTACCTGAGTAAACTCAGATATCTTGTTGCATTCAGAGTTCGTCATTAGTAAGTAAGTCAAAGCTTTGTTCTGCGCCGAGACATGATTTCTTCATCAGTCAGAAGTAACCAATAATAAGAAAAAAACCACTTGCAGTTAAAGCATTCGTCACATAATTTTGCTTTGAGATTTGCGAGACACGTTAGTTCTTAGTCAGCTTTAGGTCCTACGACCGATATGGACAAGTCGCTGCCACACACATAATCTGAAAATGTCATGTTTGGAATCTCTCGCTTTTGAAGTACTACAATTTTCTAAATTCGCAGTTCATTTACCAAGCATTCAACTACCTCTTACAGCGAATACAAGAGGTACCATTGAAGATCATGCTGCTGCATGAACTTTACGATCCACAAGCGCCACACGCCGAACACGATGGTCTTCACTGTCGGTAGTGTCACATGGCCGTCAAGACCCTGGTCTTCTTGCTATCGAACATTCTAGTGACCGCTGATGCCAGCAATAATGTACTGTGGCTACATTCCTGCTGGGTCTTCCTGCAGTATCTCAGGCGGAACCTCCAGCTTCTCGTAGGGCTGTTACAAGACCTCAATGAAACTCAGTGAGGTGTTGATAAAGGCGTCTTTGTCGCCGTACAGGCATTCTTGACCAACAACTCACTACCTCCAATCCCAAAGGTAATTAAAGCTCATTATCGTTACACCGTGTATTCAAAGCAAACATGATTTGCATGATCATAGTGACGGTATTAGCGCCACTCTTATGCGACGGGCGCGAGATATGAATAGACATCATCTTTCGGATGTAGAAACACGCCTACCGACTTTCGTTTACGTCACACAACTCCTTCTTCGTCAGTTTATTTCCAGATATCTTCTATGATTTTAGCATCAGGGAATTTAGCGGACCAGTCGCGTTTTCATCGGAACTTTGCCCCGTGAACACATCTATCGGCACCTTGGAAGACGAGAGTGGCCGAACCATACTCATCACGAACTTATAGAAGAAAGGGTAACAATTCGTCACCGATGATGGTGAAAAAACTTCGTGGCCGATGTTTACGGTAAGCTGACCGGCTGATCTCAAGTCAAAGTAAGGGAAACACGTGCAAATCGTCACACAAGTACATTCGGCCTGAGCAACGCCATCCAGACATTGCGATTTAAATGCTTCATTGGTCCATCGGAGCAATTAATGCCTTGTAACTTTTTTTAAAAAAAAAGGGCAAAACCGCGAAGTGTTGAACCATACTGCACGCCTCCTCTAGTCAACTGCATGCGGAACACCACTGGCTATCAGCACTATGAGCGCTGTTGCACCTTACCTTGAGACGGTAGCAGAGCGAGGGAAGACGACAGTGGTGTGTGGCACCATGTCGTCATTTCAGACAAGTCCCAGGGGTGCGTAAGGCATGTCAATGAAATTACTCGCGTACACAGGCTCCTTGGCGAACGAATTTTGTCTGATTGTGTTCGTCAATGTCGTACGAGTCTGACACCTACTGTAGTGGTGTGTTGTGTCATTCGGCAATCTACACGATCACCTCTCTTTCGTGTGCCCTGTACTTCGGACAACGGGCGTTACGTTTCTGACGTATGAAGGTCAGTGGGTGTGAAATGTACATGATGTTATCTTTCAACAGGATAACGCTAAACCACATGTTGCCCGTAGTTTACTGATAAACTTTGGTAGAGACGGTATGTGACTGTTGGACTGGCCAGCACGTTATACAGATATCTATAGAGATTTGGTGAAGGGTTGCCAAGAGACTAGCATTCCACCGCTTGCCAACCACTACGACTCATTTGCAGATTAGAATGACAGATGCATATACATCATATGCTCTAAAGTATCCAGATGCCTCATACTGGACATAAGTGTGTGGTGTGTCCAACCTTTGCGTCTATGATGCCTTGAACACTGGTTGAGACATTTTCAATGACGTGTTTGAATGTCTGTGGAGGGACGGTAGACCATTGTTCCACACGAACCGAAACCATAGAAGGTAATAACGCTAGATGCTGGGGTCTGGCGGTCTCATTCAATCCAAAAGTATTCAATTTGTAATCTACCCCTCCTTCATACTTGCAGCTCTTGTTCACATTAGTCTTCTATGAAGATTGGAGAGGAACGATGATTACAGTAAACTTTATAGTTTACTTATCGTTTCAGTAGAGCTTGCTCCAGTTCCTCTTATCTAGTGGTCTGATTCTTGAAGCTGAAATTCTCATATTTTAGGTCTCATGGTTGAATTGAGCTAGATAAATTCCAAGACCGTTGTTGCAGAATTTTTGTTGTCACTTTAATATATTTTCTCACATTTTAGTATATCATAGAGTCTTTTGATTTTTCACATTAACAAAGCAGAAATTACACTGTTCGCACAAAATACAAAAATACGTCCGATCACATGTTTACCACTGACTCAGTCAGCGGAAATAACAGTGTTCGTAAGGACGTTCAATTTTTCTTGACAAATGAACTTCTATTCGTTTCGATTATTATTTCATAAGTGAATCCAGAAATAAACATAGTCTACGGTACTAGATTGCGAAATTAATAATAGAAATTTTGAGTGTGCCAAATAATTCATAATTTCAAATGTTTCAAAAAAATAATTTTGACTGTACATTCAGAAATAGTACTTATCGATTATAACATCCAAAATAAAATAGTTCCTTCTCATAAATTTTAGCTTGAAATATAACATACTGCGTATAAAATTATATAGAAGTTTGCAGGAGAGCAGCTGAGATAATGGTGACTTGCTCAAAATTCGAAAGATAATACTGGTATGCACGACTACTGTTGAGAAAAAATAGTACTAGAAGAGAATGTCCCGTTACAAGTTACAAGCCCCCACCACCAGGAAATATGATCACGTATTACATGTATTGAGCTGCGTACGAACAATAAGCAAAATTTCGCTACTTACTTTGTGGCCAAGTGTTGCGATTATAATGACCACCAGTGCACATACTTTCATCGCTATTCAATACAGGCATAATTTTCACGAGTGCTGATTAACATCTCGTAGCGTCGAACTGGTTTATATATTAGATACGAAGACATAATAAAAAATATCTCAGAACGAAAGATGAGACTAATCCCAATCGACACGACGCTCAACCTCTAAAAAAGGGATCGAAATCAAGCACGCAACGGATATGCGAAAATAACCAAATGCAAAAACCTTCCTTACTGGAACCTGCTGTGAACACTGTAAACACTTGTTGTGCATTCCCTTATGTTTAAGTCCAGTCTGCTCACTGTGACCACGAACTAGTTGTTTATTATTTCAAACTCCGCTAGAATGTTGAAGACCGGTCCTTTTGGTTGTATACGAAAAATTTCTAGAACTTCTTTAATCCTTATTCAACATTTCTACATATTCTTTAATCCTAGGTTTTGGAGGTTACGTGTGGTGTCAGTTGAGGATAGCGTCATCTTTCTTCTGGTGGACATCTACGTACGAGTTTTTTTGTCTGTTTCCATACTGAGAATACAGTACAGAAGCAATAGGACACACAAACGTTAATTCACAAAAGTACAAGGTACTGCAGTACAAGATTCTTCTGTAACTGTAGGGCAATATTGTGACTTCAGGAAGGGCAGCAACACAAAGACGTTCCAGACGCAGAATTTGGAGAGACTCGTCAATCGCAGACCCTGAGGAGGGCGATATCGCTGTAATACAGCATTCCACCGTTTCTTTCTCGTACAGCACCACAATACAGGCTACCAGAAACAGCGCAGTGGGGTGATTGGGCTTAACGTAGAGGTTTGCAGGTGAAGTAGTATCCTGCCACGTTATTCAAAGTTTACACGAGCTTTTTGCGAACAGTGTGTTCCATCAGTGCCGCAATCCGGCGTTGTTTGTCCAGCAAACTGGGCCACAACTTCCAAATGAACGCCAACAGCGATCAATGGCCACTTCACTTCGTTTAATGGATTAATCGACGATTTTGGCAGCAATTCCCCGTACCGCCCCACTGCGCCCTACGGCCGTGTTGCTTCAATTGAAAGTAAGACGAATGGTAAGAATCACGACAGCTAAAACTTTACTGAGTGGAAGGCCCTCCTCTGACCTGCGTGGGGAAAAGCGGGGATATTGATACGTTTTCTACACCCTATTTCACAAGACGTATATAATCGTCTGTTAGAAAAGACACTTTTTCGGGAGCTGTCAAGCCAACCAATTAATGCGTCTCACAAACGATGAACTACGATGGAGTCGGATTTGGTATCCTCTGTCTTTAAGTGATCGCATTCGGGAGGACGACGGTTCAACCCCGCGTCCGGCCATCCTGATTTCCCTAAATCGCTCCAGGCAAATGCCGGGATGGTTCCTTTGAAAGGGTATGGCCGATTTCCTTCCCCGTCCTTCCCTAATCCGATGAGACCAATGACCTCGCTGTTTGGTCTCTTCCCCCAACACAACCCAACCCAACCTTTAAGTGATGGTTCAAATGGCTCTGAGCACTGTGGGACTTAACATCTGAGGTCATCCGTTCCCTACAACTTAGAACTGCTTAAACCTAACTAACCTAAGCAAGGACATCACACACATCCATGCCCGAGGCAGGATTCGAACCTGCGACTGTAGCGGTCTTGCGGTTCCAGACTGAAGCTCCTAGAACCGCTGGGCCACACCGGCCGGCTTTTAAGTGATAGTAAGTCTGACAGGAGTCATGAAACTATGTAGGGTTCACAGCTTTCTCCTTAGCTGTAATCATAAGCGTCGCAAAAATCTCTTAGATTGTGTGGATAGGAGACATTCCTTAGTAACCTCGCTGATTTCCCCGTTGGCGCCGTACGAAAGCAACGCAGATACGCCTTGAGGCACCGTATGTAGTCTTATCGGGACCGTTGATGTTTATGAAAGTTAGTGAGCTCCCGGAAAATATTAGTAGTAACCTCAAATCTTTCGTGTATGGTGCACTCCTCTTTGATGAAGTATTGGCTGATATAAAGTTCGACAGTTATTCAAACAGGTCATAATAAGATTTCAGAATGGTGCAAAACGTTTCAACTTACTTTTAAAGGCCAGAAATGTAAAATTGTGGACTGAAAAGAAAGCACGCAGCATCTGTGACAACAATATCCAAAAGTTACGGTTGGAATCAGCCAATCCATGCAAATACATGGATGTAAGAAACTGTATGAATTTGAAATACACTCCTGGAAATGGAAAAAAGAACACATTGACACCGGTGTGTCAGACCCACCATACTTGCTCCGGACACTGCGAGGGGGCCGTACAAGCAATGATCACACGCACGGCACAGCGGACACACCAGGAACCGCGGTGTTGGCCGTCGAATGGCGCTAGCTGCGCAGCATTTGTGCACCGCCGCCGTCAGTGTCAGCCAGTTTGCCGTGGCATACGGAGCTCCATCGCAGTCTTTAACACTGGTAGCATGCCGCGACAGCGTGGACGTGAACCATATGTGCAGTTGACGGACTTTGAGCGAGGGCGTATAGTGGGCATGCGGGAGGCCGGGTGGACGTACCGCCGAATTGCTCAACACGTGGGGTGTGAGGTCTCCACAGTACATCGATGTTGTCGCCAGTGGTCGGCGGAAGGTGCACGTGCCCGTCGACCTGGGACCGGACCGCAGCGACGCACGGATGCACGCCAAGACCGTAGGATCCTACGCAGTGCCGTAGGGGACCGCACCGCCACTTCCCAGCAAATTAGGGACACTGTTGCTCCTGGGGTATCGGCGAGGACCATTCGCAACCATCTCCATGAAGCTGGGCTACGGTCCCGCACACCGTTAGGCCGTCTTCCGCTCACGCCCCAACATCGTGCAGCCCGCCTCCAGTGGTGTCGCGACAGGCGTGAATGGAGGGACGAATGGAGACGTGTCGTCTTCAGCGATGAGAGTCGCTTCTGCCTTGGTGCCATTGATGGTCGTATGCGTGTTTGGCGCCGTGCAGGTGAGCGCCACAATCAGGACTGCATACGACCGAGGCACACAGGGCCAACACCCGGCATCATGGTGTGGGGAGCGATCTCCTACACTGGCCGTACACCACTGGTGATCGTCGAGGAGACACTGAATAGTGCACGGTACATCCAAACCGTCATCGAACCCATCGTTCTACCATTCCTAGACCGGCAAGGGAACTTGCTGTTCCAACAGGACAATGCACGTCCGCATGTATCCCATGCCACCCAACGTGCTCTAGAAGGTGTAAGTCAACTACCCTGGCCAGCAAGATCTCCGGATCTGTCCCCCATTGAGCATGTCTGGGACTCGATGAAGCGTCGTCTCACGCGGTCTGCACGTCCAGCACGAACGCTGGTCCAACTGAGGCGCCAGGTGGAAATGGCATGGCAAGCCGTTCCACAGGACTACATCCAGCATCTCTACGATCGTCTCCATGGGAGAATAGCAGCCTGCATTGCTGCGAAAGGTGGATATACACTGTACTAGTGCCGACATTGTGCATGCTCTGTTGCCTGTGTCTATGTGCCTGTGGTTCTGTCAGTGTGATCATGTGATGTATCTGACCCCAGGAATGTGTCAATAAAGTTTCCCCTTCCTGGGACAATGAATTCACGGTGTTCTTATTTCAATTTCCAGGAGTGTAGATCAAGCGCATTGTGTTAGCTGACTTAAAGAAGATGGCATACTTCGTTTATTTTTCGGTCTATTAAGAAAATTCACAGGAGATTGGTTACAAAAAGCTCATGTAACCATCTTAGACAACTGCTCGGAAAATATCGTTCTTGTGAGGTACAACTAGTAGTTTATTCTCACGAAGTGACGAGCGCTGTCGACAGGGGATGTCAAATTGATTCAATATTTTTAGATTTCCAGAAGGATTTTGATACAGTTCCTCAAGAGCGGCTTTCCTGTCAGGAAGGTCACAGTTCATAGTAATTCACAGAAAGTCATCGAGTAATATGTGGCGTTCACCAAGAAAGTGTCTTAAGCCCTCTGTTGTTCTTGATCTTCGTAAACGACGTAGGATACAATCCGAGCAGACCTCTTGATTGTTTGCAGATGTTGCTGTAACGTACGGTCTTGTGAAATCATCAGATAATCAAAACCAATAGCAAAATGATTTAAACAAGATATCTCTATGGTGTGAAAAGTGGCAGTTACCTCTAAATAATGAAGAGCGTGAAGTCATCCACATGAGCCATAAAAGAAATTTGCTAAATTTCTGTTAAACGATGAATCACTCAAATCCAAAGGCTTTAATTCAACTAAACAGTTAGCGATTACAAGTAGGAATAAATAAAAGGGGAACCATCACACAGATAATATCGATGGGAAAGCAAACCAAAAACCACGATAAATTGGCAGAAGACACACAGAAAGCAACAGGTCTACTAAAGACACTGCTTTAATCTACGCTTGTCCGCCCTCTTTTGGAGTACTGCTGCGAGGTGTGGGACCCGCATGAGATAGGAATAGAGGAGAACCTCGGAAAATTTTAAAGAAAGGCAGCTCGTTTAGTATTAACGCGAAATGGAGGAGAGAGTGCCACGGATATGATATGCGAATTGAGGTGGTATCGTTAAATGATAGGATTTTCTCATGAGATTTCAATCACCAACTTTCTCCTTCGAGTGGAAAGACATTTTGTTGGCGCGCAGCTGCATAGGGCCAAATGATCACCGTAATAAGATAAGAGAAATCAGAGCTCGCTCGAAAAGATTTATGTGTTCTATAGTGGATCGCCTTCCCTCCATGAACCATGGACCTTGCCGTTGGTGGGGAGGCTTGCGTGCCTCAGCGATACAGATGGCCGTACCGTAGGTGCAACCACAACGGAGGGGTATCTGTTGAGAGGCCAGACAAACATGGGGTTCCTGAAGAGGGGCAGCAGCCTTTTCAGTAGTTGCAGGGGCAACAGTCTGGATGATTGAATGATCTGGCCTTGTAACATTAACCAAAACGGCCTTGCTGTGTTGGTACGGCGAACGGCTGAAAGCAAGAGGAAACTACAGTCGTAATTTTTTCCCGAGGACATGCAGCTTTACTGTATGATTAAATGATGATGGCGTCCTCTTGTGTAAAATATTCCGGAGGTAAAATAGTCCCCCATTCGGATCTCCGGGCGGGGACTACTCAAGAGGGCGTCGTTATCAGGAGAAAGAAAACTGGCGTTCTACGGATCGAAGCGTGGAATGTCAGATCCCTTAATCGGGCAGATAGGTTAGAAAATTTAAAAAGGGAAATGGATAGGTTAAACTTAGATATAGTGGGAATTAGTGAAGTTCGGTGGCAGGAGGAAAAAGACTTCTGGTCAGGTGAATACAGGGTTATAAATACAAAATCAAATAGGGGTAATGCAGGAGTAGGTTTAATAATGAATAAAAAAATAGGAGTGCGGGTTAGCTACTACAAAAAGCGTAGTGAACGCATTATTGTGGCCAAGATAGACACAAAGCCCATGCCTACTACAGTAGTACAAGTTTATATGCCAACTAGCTCTGCAGATGATGAAGAAATTGATGAAATGTATGATGAGATAAAAGGAATTATTCAGGTAGTGAAGGGAGACGAAAATTTAATAGTCATGGGTGACTGGAATTCGTCAGTAGGAAAGGGGAGAGAAGGAAGCATAGTAGGTGAATATGGATTGGGGGTAAGAAATGAAAGAGGAAGCCGTCTGGTAGAATTTTGCACAGAGCATAACTTAATCATTGCTAATTCTTGGTTCAAGAATCATAAAAGAAGGTTGTATACATGGAAGAATCCTGGAGATACTAAAAGGTATCAGATAGATTATATAATGGTAAGACAGAGATTTAGGAATCAGGTTTTAAATTGTAAGACATTTCCAGGGGCAGATGTGGACTCTGACCACAATCTATTGGTTATGAACTGCAGATTGAAACTGAAGAAACTGCAAAAAGGTGGGAATTTAAGGAGAAGGGACCCGGATAAACTGGCTAAACCAGAGGTTGTAGAGAGTTTCAGGGAGAGCATAAGGGAACAATTGACAGGAGTGGGGGAAAGAAATACAGTAGAAGAAGAATGGGTAGCTCTGAGGGATGAAGTAGTGAAGGCAGCAGACGATCAAGTAGGTAAAAAGACGAGGGCTAATAGAAGTCCTTGGGTAACAGAAGAAATATTGAATTTAATTGATGAAAGGAGAAAATGTAAAAATGCAGTAAATGAAGCAGGCAAAAAGGAATACAAAGGTGTCAAAAATGAGATTGACAGGAAGTGCAAAATGGCTAAGAGGGTTGGCTACAGGACAAATGTAGGGATGTAGAGGCTTATCTCACTAGGGGTAAGATAGATACTGCCTACAGGAAAATTAAAGAGACCTTCAGAGAAAAGAGAACCACTTGTATGAATATCAAGAGCTCAGATAGCAACCCAGTTCTAAGCAAAGAAGGGAAGGCAGAAAGGTGGAAGGAGTATATAGAGGGTCTATACAGGGGCGATGTTCTTGAGGATAATATTATGGAAATGGAAGAGGATGTAGATGAAGACGAAATGGGAAATAAGATACTGCGTGAAGAGTTTGACAGAGCACTGAAAGACCTGAGTCGAAACAAGGCCCCGGGAGTAGACAACATTCCATTAGAACTACTGATGGCCTTGGGAGAGCCAGTCATGACAAAACTCTACCATCTGGTGAGCAAGATGTATGAGACAGGCGATATACCCTCAGACTTCAAGAAGAATATAATAATTCCAATCCCAAAGAAAGCAGGTGTTGACAGATGTGAAAATTCTGGTGAGCAAGATGTATGAGACAGGCGATATACCCTCAGACTTCAAGAAGAATATAATAATTCCAATCCCAAAGAAAGCAGGTGTTGACAGATGTGAAAATTACCGAAGTATCAGTTTAATAAGTCATGGCTGCAAAATACTAACGCGAATTCTTTACAGACGAATGGAAAAACTGGTAGAAGTGGGCTTCGGGGAAGATCAGTTTGGATTCCGTAGAAATGTTGGAACACGTGAGGCAATACTAACCTTACGACTTATCTTAGAAGAAAGATTAAGAAAAGGCAAACCTACGTTTCTAGCATTTGTAGACTTAGAGAAAGCTTTTGACAATGTTAAGTGGAATACTCTCTTTCAAATTCTGAAGGTGGCAGGGGTAAAATACAGGGAGCGAAAGGCTATTTACAATTTGTACAGAAACCAGGTGGCAGTTATAAGAGTCGAGGGGCATGAAAGGGAAGCAGTGGCTGGGAAAGGAGTGAGACAGGGTTGTAGCCTCTCCCCGATGTTATTCAATCTGTATATTGAGCAAGCAGTAAAGGAAACAAAAGAAAAAGTTGGAGTAGGTATTAAAATTCATGGAGAAGAAATAAAAACTTTGAGGTTCGCCGATGACATTGTAATTCTGTCAGAGACAGCAAAGGACTTGGAAGAGCAGTTGAACGGAATGGACAGTGTCTTGAAAGGAGGATATAAGATGAACATCAACAAAAGCAAAACGAGGATAATGGAATGTAGTCAAATTAAATCGGGTGATGCTGAGGGAATTAGATTAGGAAATGAGACACTTAAAGTAGTAAAGGAGTTTTGCTATTTAGGGAGTAAAATAACTGATGATGGTCGAAGTAGAGTGGATATAAAATGTAGACTGGCAATGGCAAGGAAAGCGTTTCTGAAGAAGAGAAATTTGTTAACGTCGAGTATAGATTTAAGTGTCAGTAAGTCGTTTCTGAAAGTATTTGTATGGAGTGTAGCCATGTATGGAAGTGAAACATGGACGATAAATAGTTTGGACAAGAAGAGAATAGAAGCTTTCGAAATGTGGTGCTACAGAAGAATGCTGAAGATAAGGTGGGTAGATCACGTAACTAATGAGGAGGTATTGAATAGGATTGGGGAGAAGAGAAGTTTGTGGCACAACTTGACTAGAAGAAGGGATCGGTTGGTAGGACATGTTTTGAGGCATCAAGGGATCACAAATTTAGCATTGGAGGGCAGCGTGGAGGGTAAAAATCGTAGAGGGAGACCAAGAGATGTATACACTAAGCAGATTCAGAAGGATGTAGGTTGCAGTAGGTACTGGGAGATGAAGAAGCTTGCACAGGATAGAGTAGCATGGAGAGCTGCATCAAACCAGTCTCAGGACTGAAGACCACAACAACAACAACATAGTGGATCGGTAGAGAAATAGCTTGAAGGTGGTCGATGGACTATCTGCCAGGCACTTAATTTTGAATTGCAGGGGAATCATGTAGATGTACGTGTAGATGGAGTGTACCAGATCTGTATCACACAGGACTAATAATAGATATTGAACGTAGCCAAAGGAGGGCCGCATTAATGGTTAAGGATTTGTATAACTCATGGAAAAGCGTTACACAGATGCTGAACAACTTGAAACAACAGCTGCTTGAAGATCTTGCATGTTATAGCATGAAATATTGGTTACTAAGTTTCAGGAACTAATTCAAGCAAGTAATAACTGCAGCAAGTAATCTAGAAACATACTGCAATAACCTACGTATCGCTTCCACAGGGATTCTGAAGACAGCGAGCACTGAGGCGTTTAAACAGTCCGTCTTCCCGTCCTCCATACATAAAAGTAACGGGAAGAGCCGTTTATATTATGATAGAATAGGACGTGCCCCCTGGCAAGCATTTCTCACTGGTCTGCAGATCACACACGGAACTGTGGAAGTAGTAGATGGCTCTGACGTAGCTTCCAGCTGTACGAAATGGTATACGGAGCGAGGCCTTAGTTACTAGAGTGTAGAATGACATCTCGAAACATTTATTAATTAAAATATTCAATTTTTTAAAAAATTTAAGAAACAAAGGTTATGTGCTGTGAAACAAACCGAAAGAATTTAGATAAATACAATAATATACTGAGTAGCACTGGTTGATACTTAGACGGGGGTGCGTACACAGGATGAAAGACGTCAATACTTAAATTCCATACTTGCCATTCAATTACAGGTTACATAATAAAATGACTCTGGTCATCTGAAAAACAATAAATATTAAATTGGCCAAGACCGAAGGTTACAACCCTTATCGAAGCACTATGCACCTGCAACTATTAATTCCATTCCAGCACCGTCCCTGATATGGATATTAAAACCTAGTCCAAAATCTAAATTACTCTTCAGAATACATTACAAATGCTTTGATAACGGTATTCGTGCTATGTATCGTACCACATCACGAATTTGCATGCGAATATCATGAAAATCACTGGATATCGCCATGTCAAATTTAAAATAAACAGTATGTACAACGTAAGAACAGTGTGCCGAATACAAATGCTCGTGCTCACACAATAGTTGACTGCAGACTGAGATGCAGATTCAACTGTTCCATAAGAGCGGCGCGTTTCGTCACAGGGTTATTTGGTAACCGTGATAGCGTTACGGAGATGTTTAATACACTCAAGTGGCAGACTCTGCAAGAGAGGCGCTCTGCATCGCGGTGTAGCTTGCTCGCCAGGTTTCGAGAGGGTGCGTTTCTGGATGAGGTATCGAATATATTGCTTCCCCCTACTTATACCTCCCGAGGAGATCACGAATGTAAAATTAGAGAGATTAGAGCGCGCACGGAGGCCTTCAGGCAGTCGTTCTTCCCGCGAACCATACGCGACTGGAACAGGAAAGGGAGGTAATGACAGTGGCACGTAAAGTGCCCTCCGCCACACACCGTTGGGTGGCTTGCGGAGTATAAATGTAGATGTAGATGTAGATGAAGTCCCCGGGTGGCACTGTGGTAGTACAGTTTAGAATCGTTATGTGTAAAGCACAGGCATGAGTAGACAATACCAAGTAATTATTAACATGCTAACTGAAAAAAGAACTTTCAAAACACCATTATTTATCTACAAAACATAGTCCTGATCAGAAACAATAGCGATCTTACAATAAAAAATTTTTATAAAAAGTTTAAGGAGATCTTCTGTTAGCTTATGGAATTGGTTTGCATAATAAATTCATGACGTAATCCGGTAAGTAATGAAGCCAAACGTTTTTTTTCATTTTGTATAACCTACATCGATAAACAGGCTCGAAACTGTCAAACTTTTGTTTGGAAAAGCTAACTCAGAAACTAAATCTACTAAGTATTCTATAACAAGAAATGGCAATACATACATTCACTATTTTATCTTACATATTACACGACTATCAATAGAGTATGATGTCAAGACACATCGTAATGTGTCGCGCGATGTTTGGTTGAATTTATCTTGTGGCTAGACATCGAATTGGGGGGAGGGGTGTCAAAAATTTACATAATAGATGGAGTACATTCAAGGTGTGTGAATAACACCACAATCGTTACATGTAAAACGTGTTGCATGATGTCTAGATAAACCGTACTGTGTCACTCGTCGTCTAGGTGAATTTATGTTATAGCTAGACATGGAATGCGGGAGTTAACCACTATGTGAATTTATAGAGCGTAGGGTACTTTGCTTTCCTAGCGTACGGGCAATTAATTTGGTACATTGTTATATTTGAGTTATGAAGCGATTACCCTGTCAGCTTGGTACTAGCCGTCGCAGACACGAAGACGGTAACGTAGTTTTACAGAAAACGGTTATCGAAATGCTCATAAATGCCTCATTAGCGAGCTTGGTTTCCAGAACTTTTAGTTCTGAGTTTATTACACTGCATATCGCCCCCATTCTGGCACAATAACAGGTGTATATAACGAGGCCCCACTACCTACACTACTGGCCAATAAAATAGCTACACCACGAGGATGACGTGCTACAGACCCGAAATTTAACTGACAGGAAGAAGATGCTGTGATTTGCAAACGATTAGGTTTTCAGAGCATTCACACAAGGTTCGTGCCGGTGGCGACACCTACAACGTGCTGACATTAGGCAAGTTTCCAACCGATTTCTCATACACAAACAGCAGTTGACCGGCGTTGCCTGGTGAAACGTTGTTGTGATACCTCGTGTAAGGAGGATATCATCACGTTTCCGACTTTGATAAAGGTCGAATTGTAACCTATCGCGATTGCGATTTATCGTATAGCAACATTGCTGCTCACGTTGGTCAAAATCCAATGACTGTTAGCAGAATATGGAATCGGTGGATTCAGGAAGGTAACACGGAACGCCGTGCTGGATCCCAACGGTCTCGTATCACTAGCAGTCGAGATGGCAGGCATCTTATCCGCATCGCTGTAACGGATCGTGCAGCCACGTCTCCATCCCTGAATCAACAGATGGGGACGTTTGCAAGACAGCAACCATCTGCACGAACAGTTCGACGACGTTTGAAGCAGCATGGTCTATCAGCTCGGAGACCATGGCAGCGGTTACCCGTGACGCTGCATCACAGACAGGAGCGCCTGCGATGGTGTACTCAATGACGAACCTGGGTGCACGAATGACAAAGCGTCATTTCTTCGGATGAATCCAGGTTCTGTTTACAGCATCATGATGGTCGCATCCGTGTTTGGCGACATCGCGGTGAACGCACATTGGAAGCGTGTATTCGTCATCGACATACTGGCTTATCACCCGTTGTGATGTTATGGGGTGCCATTGGTTACACGTCTCGGTCACCTCTTGTTCGCATTGACGGCACTTTGAACAGTGTATGTTATATTCGAGATGTGTTACGACCCGTGGCTCTACCGTTCATTCGATCCCTGCGAAACCCTACATTTCAGCAGAAGAATGCACGACCGCATGTTGCAGGTCCTGTACGGGCCTTTCTGGATACAAAAATATTCGACTGCTGCCCTTTCTCCAGATCTCTCTCCAACTGAAAACGTCTGGTCAATGGTGGCCGAGGAACTAGATCGTCACAATACGCCAGTCACTACTCTTGATGAATTGTGGTATCTTGTTGAAGCTGTATGGGCAGCTGTACCTGTACACGCCATCCAAACTCTGTTTGGCTCAATGCCCAGGCGTATCAAGGCTGTTATTACGGCCAGAGGTGGTTATTCTGGGGTACTGATTTCTCAGGATCTATTCACCCAAATTGCGTGAAAATGTAATCACATGTCAGTTCTAGTATAATATATTTGTCCAATGGATACCCGTTTGTCATCTGCATTTCTTCGTGGTGTAGCAATTTTAATGGCCAGTAGTGTAGATAGTTACGTCAATAACGGCCAGTACAAAACTGAAGCCAGCTTCTGAGAGCTCTGTACAAATGCCCTTGTTTACACCGAATCACACGAGCTCGGAAACGAAACCTCAAAACCGTCAGTATGAAACCTACAGTCCTGGAGACGGAATATACTCAATCACAATCTAACTTAAGTTACTGGAAGAAACGTTCCATTTGTTTTTAATATTCCTTGGAAGCCATGTAATCATTCACAAAATGTTTTCCCGCCTGGAAGATCAACTGTACTCGTTTAATATTCGAAGGTATCGTACGTAACTACAGCTTATACCGTGCTGGCTGCTGATCCGGATTACGATACAAAGCCAGCCAGTAATGTGCCGGACAAAACCTGGCCAAGAGTCACACCCCTACCGCGGCACATTTCTCGTTACTACTTTAGCTAACCGCTACATGCAGTTTACAATTACTCCGATATCTTCCTAGTCATAGACTCACAACGGACTGTCCGCACCCCGCCCGTTCCGAACACTCCTCAGGGCAAATGCGCAGGTGGCACCACCGCACCGAGCCAAAGATTCTCATGACAACTAGCGCATGTCATCAAGCGGCACATTGCCAAGGGCACGACCATAAAGGCATTTTCTGTTGACCAAGATGACCACTGTTGAGTCGTGAATATTACCTATTACTGGCCATTAAAACTGCTACACCAAGAAGTACTGCGGATGATAAACGGGTATTTATATATATTATACTATAACTGACATGTGATTACATTTTCACGCAATGTCGGTGCATAGATCCTGAGAAATCAGTACCCAGAACAACCACCTCTGGCCGTAATAACGGCCTTGATACGCCTGGGCACTAAGTCAAACAGAGCTTGGATGGCGTGTACAGGTACAGCTTCCCATGCAGCTTCAACACGATATCACAGTTCATCAAGAGTAGTGACTGGCGTATTGTGACAAACCAGTTGCTCGGCCACCACTGACCAGACGTTTTCAATTGGTGAGAGATCTGGAGAATATGCTGCCCAGGGCAGCAGTTGTACATTTTCTGTATCTAGAAAGGCCCGTACAGGACCTGCAGCGTGCGGTCGTGCATTATCCTGCTGAAATGTAGGGTTTCGCAGGGATCGAATGAAGGGTAGAGCCACGGGTCGTAACACATCTGAAATGTAACGTCCACTGTTCAAAGTTCCGTCAATGCGAACAAGAGGTGATTGAAACGTGTAATCAATGGCACCCCATACCATCACGCCGGGTGATACGCCAGTATGGCGATGACGAATACACGCTTCCATTGTGCGCCAAACACGGATGCGACCATCATGTTGCTGTAAACAGAACCTGGATTCATCCGAAGAAATGACGTTTTGCCATTCGTGCACCCAGGTTCGTCGTTGAGTACACCATCGCAGGCGCTCCTGTCTGTGATGCAGCGTCAGGGTAACTGCAGCCATGGTCTCCGAGCTGATAGTGCATGCTGCTGCAAACATCGTCGAACTGTTCGTGCAGATGGTTGTTGTCTTGCAAACGTCCCCATCTGTTGACTCAGGGATCGAGACGTGGCTGCACGATCCGTTACAGCCATGCGGATAAGATGCCTGTCATCTCGACTGCTAGTGATACGAGGCCGTTGGGATCCAGCACGGCGTTCCGTATTGCCCTCCTGAACCCACCGATTCCATATTCTGCTAACAGTCATTGGATCTCGACCAACGCGAGCAGCAATGTCGCTATACGATAAACTGCAATCGCGATAGGCTACAATCCGACCTTTATCAAAGTTGGAAACGTGATGGTACGCATTTCTCCTCCTTGCACGAGGCATTACGTCGTTTTACCAGGCAACGCCGGTCAACCGCTGTATGTGTATGAGAAATCGGTTGCAAACTTTCCTCGTGTCAGCACGTTGTAGGTGTCGCTACCGGCGCGAACCGTGTGTGAATGCTCTGAAAAGCTAATCATTTGCCTATCACAGCATCTTTTTCGTGTCGGTTAAATTTCGCGTCTGTAGCACGACATCGTCGTGGTGTAGCAATTTTAATGACGAGTAGTGTAAAAATGTGTACTTCTTCCCTGTGTAATCTTATGTAGACTGATCATTACTGCAAAACAAAGATTGGCCTATAGAACGGATAAACAGAAGCGAATTTCTTCTTCATTGGAAATGTTGTATAGGGTTAGCACTTGATAAACAATTGTTCGTCCTGTATTTTGTACGTTAATTTTTGTGTCACGAAGTTTATTGCAGTCACACTCGTGCTGCGCACGGTTAATTGAAGTACCTTTGTGGTTTCAGAAAACGACTGCACGAAAAGTGCAAGACATACGTATCAGTGGATATAGCGCTGCTTCAGCCTTCGATTCGCGTAATGGTGCAGTTGTAGAGTGCACCATAGGGGGCTGGCGTGTCACAACACGTAAACAAATTATCCGCTCCATACTGTCGCATCGAATTACTTCGCGCCTGCAGATGAGCAACACAATGTTTCCAAAGCGTGCTGCTGCCACCGCGCGTTCGCGGACAACTATAAATTGCACGCACTTGTTTCTCTGCCCGTATTGATGTTTGCCTTTTCGCAAACGGTGCCCATTTGAGCATCTGTGAAAATGCTGTTACACGTAGCAAACAGGACGTAACAGCATTTTATTTTGAGAAGACTGAGTCCCCGTCCATCGCATATTATGGGCTTTACGTTTCACTGACGTATGTACACTTGATGGAGTGACGTAAGAGGAACGCAGACCTCAGCCGCAATCGCGCACTGAAATAAATTCGATGGCGACAAGTGAAAATTTGTGCCAGACCGGGACTGGAACCCGGATTTCCCGTTTTACGCGAGCGGTCGCTTAAACGTCTTCGGCAATCCGTGCACACTTCCTATCCACCCCAGATTGTCGACTTGTCACACACTATACATGTAGCTCTCAGTGTCCATTATCCTAACTGCTCGCCGCTCCACCTGACTCCCTCAAGACTTCGGATGTAGTGTGCATCCGCAGTGAAGGTATCATTATTCACTGTCAGGTGAACGGAAAGGGTGCTCGGATGACCGAAGATGTTAAGGCCGCCGCTCGCATAATGTGGGAAATTCGGGTCGGTGTCCGGACCCGGCACAAATTTTCATTTGTCGCCACTGGATTTATTTCGGTGTCCGATTGTGGCTGAGGTCTCAGTTTCTCTTACATCGCGTATGTATACGGCCGCAGAATCAGAAATGGTACCCGTTCTTCCGCACATGTTCGAAATAACAGACACCACACATGTACACCTGAGGATGTAATTTTATATCACGGAAACGGTCTTGTTGCTTTACATAAAAGTTCATAAGCAGGTGGAAGCGGTTTATTTGTCAGATATGGATTACTTCAGTTGCGACTGCTCGCAGCATACAACTATTTCTTGGCGAGACGTTCTGTCCACTGATACGTGTCTATTTTCTGTATGTCGCGTGATTTCCAGACAGTCATGTTCTGAAGCTGTGGGTGATGATGAAGTTGGTTTTTGGGGCGTTCAACATCGTGTTCATCAACGCCCGTATAAGTTTCTTCTATTTCCAGTCTCGCCACGTCTCGAATGATTATATGACGAGGATAACACAAACACCCATTTCCTTGGCGGAGAAAATCCCCGACCCGGCCGGAAATAGAACCCGGAGCCACGTGATCGAGTGGCAGCAACGCTAGTCACTAGATCAGGAGATGCAGACTGAAGCCCTGGAGGTAGTTAGGAAGAACCATCGTCAGATAACAAAAATCAGTAATTCTTGGCTGCAAGTTGCAGAAACGTCTATCCAAATGTATTCATTGTCATGAGATCCCGACTGCCTTCTTGTGGCTTCCCTGTTCTCATACTCGTATGCAGGATGTTCATTTTAGCTGAAGACATTCAATGCCACGAGAACTACACATCAGATCAAAAGAAGTTATAACAACAATTTGTTTGTCTCGGAGGGGGCCATCCAATGACAACACGCTCGACCTCCCCACCCCACCCCACCCCACGCCGTGCGTGGGTGTCTGGGGGACAACTATCTTCATTGGGAGCCCCCGTTTTTTTTGTTGGACGTTACGAGCCTACAGAGAAATCAACATACGTTTTGTCTGAAGCATTTCCTTTGTTTCGTCACAAGTGGCGCTGTCATCAGAGATGAGTACACATTCGTAATTTACGACATGCTGCTCAATGACCATTGAATATCCAATAAGATGTGAAGGCGCCATCTCCATGCTGCGAGGGTAGGACAGGTCAATATTTCATAACTTCTAACAGGAAACCCCATTCCCAACGTTGTATTCCTCCGACATATGTAACAGAGGACTACTTTACGCACTACTGTGGCCGTGGCTCGAGACGAACGCTACCCTACTATTCCAAATGGAGCACGTGTTCAAATGTAGTACCGCCAACTTCAATACACTTAGTGATTCGCTTTTCAAATGATCGTACACGGATCAGAAGCATATCTGCGGGAACGTCAGCACAGGCTCTTCTGATGCGCTCGACCATGTCTTCACTGCATGCTGGCACTTGCTGGTGCACCTTATCTTTTAAATATACCCACAGAAACAAATCTGTCGACGTAAAATCCGGCGACCTAGCAGGGCAGTTAACAGTGCCACCTCTGTTGATCCACCGACCAGTCTAAACAGTATAATACCTCCAGTGTTTCAATTACGTAACGCGCTGGGCAACGGTAATGCTAAAACGACATCCGTTGTCGAGCGTCCGGGACAACGTTCTGCAGTAGTACCGGTAGTTCCTGTTCCAAAAACGTTCGATATTTGCGTTCATTCAACAGGCCGTCGATAAAATACGGACCAATGAGTTTGTTCCACATGATGCCACACCATACGTTAACCGAACGAGGACGTTGATGATCATCTTACTGTAATCAGTGGGGTCTGTCTACACACCAATAATGCATGTTATGCCGGTTAACACCATCGTGCTTTGTGAATGTAGACTCATCGGAAAATAGTATCTTTTAAAAAAGATTTGTGGTATTAAGGTGGAAGTAGAGACGGAGTTACAAGAAAACGAACTTACAAGAAACATCTTGAGTGCAAGGTCGCAAAAAGCCAATGATGTTTACGGCATTCGACGTCCCACATATTGGCAACCACAATATTGGCTGCTACTACCCAGATCAATCTCAATCCGTGCTTCATTCTGTGGTCACCGTTGGAAGCCTCCGGTCCCTCCCCCTGTTGCCACTGGCGGCCGGTGAGGTGAAATTATAGTGTGGCGCTGGTGGCTGGGGAGCCCCATCCGGGGAGATTCGGCCACCGGGTGCAGGTCTTGTTTCGGGTGGCGCCGATTGGGCGACTTGCGCATCAGTGATGGTGGGATGGCGGTGGGGGCGGCGCGGCGCCCAGTCCGCTTGCGGATGGGGTCTGCGGCGGTACCGGGTTAGATTCCCCGCCGGACTGGAGATTTTCTCCGCCTGTGGACTGGGTGCTGTGTCGCCCTCATCATCATCTCGTCATCGCCGACGCGCGGGTCGCCCAGTGTGGCATCACCTGAAGTGGCCGAGCTTCCCCGGATCGGGTCTGCCTGCCATCGGTGCCGCACCGTCATTTCATTTCATTGGCTGCTGGTGGCTGCAGTGGGCGGGGCTGGTGGTGTCCAATGATGGGCACAGCTGAAGCTTCGGAGCGATCAGATTCCAGATAGGATTGACGGAGTGCATCGAAAAAGTTCATGGAAGGGCAGCACGTTTTGTATTACCAAGAAATAGGGGAGACAGTGTCACGGAGATTATACAGGATTTGGGGTGGGCATCATTACAACAAAGACGTTTCTCTTTGTGGCAGGAGCTTCTCATGAAATTTCAATCCCAACTTTCTCCTACGAATGCAAAAATATTTTGTTGACGCCAGCCTATACACGGAGAAATGATCATCATAACAAAATGAGGTAAATCAGAGCTCGCACGGAAAGATATAGGTGTTTTCTTTTTCTGCGCGCTGTTCGAGAATGGAATAATGTAGAATTACTGTGAAGTTGATTCAGTGAACCCTCGGGCAGGCATTTAAGTGTGATTTGTAGAGTATCTCTGTAGATGTAGATGTTTACATGTGTTGATGTTCCTATTTGGAACAACGTAGAAGGTACTGGCACCCACAACCAATTATACATTGAGCTGTTAAACTAAACACCGTGCTGATCAGTGACAACACGATGCGGAAAATACATTTCCTGATTTTATGTCAACAGCCAGGGCAGGTAACCGGAATGTTAACGGCCACAAGGCAGAAGATTCCACTGGTGCACTTCAATTCAAATAACCGAGTGCAGTTAAACTCCTACAGAGGGTGGCTAAAATTTGCCAACTTGAAAACACACGTTGTTGCTCACGGGAATATCCCAACAGCCGACAACGAACTCCAACCGACACAATGTGAACAGTCGTGACTTGTTGGTAGATTAAGTAAAAACTCAACTTTCATGTCCACGATCGGTGAGCCACGAACCTCGTAGCAATGGGAACAGCACCACACACACCGACACTGACTAGAGGCCGCCAGCGGGCCCGGCCAAACCATCCGCTGCGAAGATTTCCTCACTGTTCCACGCCAACCGACCAACTGTCCAGGCCCAGAAACGGTGAAAGCACCAAATACACGTTGGCCGATGAGACGACCAACTGAACGACCAACCAATGGTCGTCCCGCTCCAACCTCCCTCCGTCGGACAGTTCATGTGTGTCGCCAGCGGTCCATGCCCGCCGGCGCACCGTCCCCGACTTCACTGCTGCTGAGTCCCGACTGCACTGCTGGTCCGTCTCCAACTGACTGCCAGACACACGACGACCCGGAAATACTATCTGTCGCTCCAGAGATGGTACGGCAGTGCATTTATCGAAACCCACTGCTGCTGCCACTCACGGGCAAGAAGTTAATGACGCCACTAAATGGAATAAGAAAATGAGGCGGCGGTTCCGTAGTATAAGATGACAAACAATAATTGGGATAAACCAGAGCCGCACACAACTCACCATTCACAAAACACTACCAGATAACGGAAATTGGCGCCATGATGTTATTGATGCAGCGACATGTCGTTTGGATGATACTTATGATGATGCAGTATTGTGACAGTGCTACCTACGGATATGCGGGAATCGAGGTGGAGCTGCCACACGCTTATCCGTGGGTTGTGGATCACTGCCGGTAATACAGCTATTTAATTAACTTCTCCTGTAACGCCTTTGCTTCGTTTCCGTTTGCCAGTCTGTACGCTACAATCAGACATAAAGGCGTTCATAACTTTGTAAAAGAACGAACGAGAGCGAGCTTTGCCTGGAGAACGCTCGCCATACAAGGCAACAGTATCCTCAACATTTTCCCTACATTCTCCTGTAAATCAGGATCATTTCAATTTTTTTCTTCTGTGGTTGCAACATTCATCGTCCATTTCCACGTCTGTTCTCCAAACGGTAGGCAGCAGTGGAGGCAATAAATACTGCTCAAGCTTTGTAATGTTTAGAGCCGCTAACCGCTCTACGTCAGCACGATACACGAGCTCCTATCGTAATGTATTGCCTCTTCTGATACGCCGTAGTTCGCTACAAGGCCACGTTGGTGCGTCGGGTAGTCCCTTGTTCAACCTGTCAGAGGAACACGACGTTGCGAATGGGATTTCTTATTAGATGTTATTACATTTATGAAATACTAACCTGTCCACCCACTCGCAGCATGGAGGTAGGGTCTCCATGGATATTCAAGGGCCACTGAGTAGCCTGTTGTAATTACGATCGTTTACTCACTTCTATTCGTCCGACTACAGCGGCATTTTCGGTGAAACGAAGAAAATGCTTAGACAAAACGGATGTAAATTTTGCCGTAGAGCAGTAGTCTGTAATAAAAAAAGATTTCATAGTTGCCCCCCGCCACCCCACTCCGTGAGTGGGTACCTGGACGAGTGTTGTATTGTTGCATGTCCCCTTAAACGACAAACAAATTGGAATCGTAACTTTTTTGACCCGATGTGTAGTTTTCGAGATATTTCAGTATCTTCAGTTAAAATAATGGGGAAGATACTTGATGAATAATTAATTTTGTCTCATGTACTCTGTGACCTGCACTGGAATTTCTTAACCGCATATTTATTATCTAAAATATGAAGCTGCACGAAGCGGAAATCAGCGTGTGGAGAGCACTGAGAGAAGCGTTCCACGACTTTGAAAACAAAATTTTGTCAACGGATCTGCGTGAAAACCGTAAGAGCTTTTTGGTTTTACGTAAAATCAGTAAGCGGTTTGAAAGCCTCGGTTCATTCCCCCACTGACGGCTCGGGCTCCGAAACGGAAGATAACAGAGAGAATGCCGAAATACGGAATTCGATCTTCCGAAGTTGTTTCGCAGCGGAAAATCGTAACATGATCCCTCCTTTCAGGCATCGTACAAACGTCGAGATGGTAGATACTGACAGATAAACGATCGTGGAATAGAAAAGCAACTATAATCTCTTAGTAGTGGAGAGGCATCAGGACCACATGAGACACCTATAGGATTCTACAAAGATTATTCGAAAGAAATTGCCACCCTTCTTGCAGCAGTTTATCGTACTTCACTGGAGCGTCGAAGGGGACCTTGCGACTGCAAAAAGCGCAAATCATTCCTGTTTACAAGAAGGGTCGTCGGAAGGATGCAAATAGTTATAGACATACGTCGTTGACGTCAGTCTGTTGTAGAATAATGTTTTATGTTAAAAAATTATGTCGTTTTTGGAGAACTGAAATCTCCTCTCTACAGATCAACAAGGATTCCGCAAACAGTGACCTTTCGAAACTCAGCTCACTCAGTTCCTCCATGGGGTTCACATAACCGTATACAACGGCGCTCAGGTTGATGCCGTGTTCCTTTATTTCAGGAGGAGTATTGGAAAAGATTTGTGACTGGATTCAGGACTTCCTCAGATATACTGTACAAGTCGCACTTAACGGAACAAAATCGAGAGATGTAAAGGTAATTTCGGGAGTACCCCAAAGAAGTGTGAAGTGTGATACGACCGTTATCTTTGCTATATATATATACACACACATATATATATATATATATATATATATATATATATATATATATATATATATATTGCAAAGATAACGGTGTTTCAAAAATGACCGGTATATTTGAAACGGCAATAAAAACTAAACGAGCAGCGATAGAAATATACCGTTTGTTGCAATATGCTTGGGACAACAGTACATTTTCAGGCGGACAAACTTTCGAAATTACAGTAGTTACAATTTTCAACAACAGATGGCGCTGCAAGTGATGTGAAAGATATAGACGACAACGCAGTCTGTGGGTGCGCCATTCTGTACGTCGTCTTTCTGCTGTAAGCGTGTGCTGTTCACAACGTGCAAGTGTGCTGTGGACAACATGGTTTATTCCTTAGAACAGAGGATTTTTCTGGTGTTGGAATTCCACCGCCTAGAACACAGTGTTGTTGCAACAAGACGAAGTTTTCAACGGAGGTTTAATGTAACCAAAGGACCGAAAAGCGATACAATAAAGGATCTGTTTGCAAAATTTCAACGGACTGGGAACGTGACGGATGAACGTGCTGGAAAGGTATGGCGACCGCGTACGGCAACCACAGAGGGCAACGCGCAGCTAGTGCAGCAGGTGATCCAACAGCGGCCTCGGGTTTCCGTTCGCCGTGTTGCAGCTGCGGTCCAAATGACGCCAACGTCCACGTATCGTCTCATGCGCCAGAGTTTACACCTCTATCCATACAAAATTCAAACGCGGCAACCCCTCAGCGCCGCTACCATTGCTGCACGAGAGACATTCGCTAACGATATAGTGCACAGGATTGATGACGGCGATATGCATGTGGGCAGCATTTGGTTTACTGACGAAGCTTATTTTTACCTGGACGGCTTCGTCAATAAACAGAACTGGCGCATATGGGGAACCGAAAAGCCCCATGTTGCAGTCCCATCGTCCCTGCATCCTCAAAAAGTACTGGTCTGGGCCGCCATTTCTTCCAAAGGAATCATTGGCCCATTTTTCAGATCCGAAACGATTACTGCATCACGCTATCTGGACATTCTTCGTGAATTTGTGGCGGTACAAACTGCCTTAGACGACACTGCGAACACCTCGTGGTTTGTGCAAGATGGTGCCCGGCCACATCACACGGCCAGCGTCTTTAATTTCCTGAATGAATATTTCGATGATCGTGTGATTGCTTTGGGCTATCCGAAACATACAGGAGGCGGCGTGGATTGGCCTCCCTATTCGCCAGACATGAACCCCTGTGACGTCTTTCTGTGGGGACACTTGAAAGACCAGGTGTACCGCCAGAATCCAGAAACAATTGAACAGCTGAAGCAGTACATCTCATCTGCATGTGAAGCCATTCCGCCAGACACGTTGTCAAAGGTTTCGGGTAATTTCATTCAGAGACTACGCCATATTATTGCTACGCATGGTGGATATGTGGAAAATATCGTACTATAGAGTTTCCCAGACCGCAGCGCCATCTGTTGTTGACAATTGTAACTACTGTAATTTCGAAAGTTTGTCTGCCTGAAAATGTACTGTTGTCCCAAGCATATTGCAACAAACGGTGTATTTCTATCGCTGCTCGTTTAGTTTGTATTGCCGTTTCAAATATACCGGTCATTTTTGAAACACCCTATATATATATACACTCCTGGAAATTGAAATAAGAACACCGTGAATTCATTGTCCCAGGAAGGGGAAACTTTATTGACACATTCCTGGGGTCAGATACATCACATGATCACACTGACAGAACCACAGGCACATAGACACAGGCAACAGAGCATGCACAATGTCGGCACTAGTACAGTGTATATCCACCTTTCGCAGCAATGCAGGCTGCTATTCTCCCATGGAGACGATCGTAGAGATGCTGGATGTAGTCCTGTGGAACGGCTTGCCATGCCATTTCCACCTGGCGCCTCAGTTGGACCAGCGTTCGTGCTGGACGTGCAGACCGCGTGAGACGACGCTTCATCCAGTCCCAAACATGCTCAATGGGGGACAGATCCGGAGATCTTGCTGGCCAGGGTAGTTGACTTACACCTTCTAGAGCACGTTGGGTGGCACGGGATACATGCGGACGTCCTGTTGGAACAGCAAGTTCCCTTGCCGGTCTAGGAATGGTAGAACGATGGGTTCGATGACGGTTTGGATGTACCGTTCACTATTCAATGTCCCCTCGACGATCACCAGTGGTGTACGGCCAGTGTAGGAGATCGCTCCCCACACCATGATGCCGGGTGTTGGCCCTGTGTGCCTCGGTCGTATCCAGTCCTGATTGTGGCGCTCACCTGCACGGCGCCAAACACGCATACGACCATCATTGGCACCAAGGCAGAAGCGACTCTCATCGCTGAAGACGACACGTCTCCATTCGTCCCTCCATTCACGCCTGTCGCGACACCACTGGAGGCGGGCTGCACGATGTTGGGGCGTGAGCGGAAGACGGCCTAACGGTGTGCGGGACCGTAGCCCAGCTTCATGGAGACGGTTGCGAATGGTCCTCGCCGATACCCCAGGAGCAACAGTGTCCCTAATTTGCTGGGAAGTGGCGGTGCGGTCCCCTACGGCACTGCGTAGGATCCTACGGTCTTGGCGTGCATCCGTGCGTCGCTGCGGTCCGATCCCAGGTCGACGGGCACGTGCACCTTCCGCCGACCACTGGCGACAACATCGATGTACTGTGGAGACCTCACGCCCCACGTGTTGAGCAATTCGGCGGTACGTCCACCCGGCCTCCCGCATGCCCACTATACGCCCTCGCTCAAAGTCCGTCAACTACACATACGGTTCACGTCCACGCTGTCGCGGCATGCTACCAGTGTTAAAGACTGCGATGGAGCTCCGTATGCCACGGCAAACTGGCTGACACTGACGGCGGCGGTGCACAAATGCTGCGCAGCTAGCGCCATTCGACGGCCAACACCGCGGTTCCTGGTGTGTCCGCTGTGCCGTGCGTGTGATCATTGCTTGTACAGCCCTCTCGCAGTGTCCGGAGCAAGTATGGTGGGTCTGACACACCGGTGTCAATGTGTTCTTTTTTCCATTTCCAGGAGTGTATATATATATATATATATATATATATATATATATATATATATATATATATATATATATATATATATATATCGGGTGTTACAAAAAGGTACGGCCAAACTTTCAGGAAACATTCCTGACACACAAAGGAAGAAAATATGTTATGTGGACATGTGTCCGGAAACGCTTACTTTCCATGTTAGAGCTCATTTTATTACTTCTCTTCAAATCACATTAATCATGGAATGGAAACACACAGCAACAGAACGTACCAGCGTGACTTCAAACACTTTGTTACAGGAAATGTTCAAATTGTCTTCCGTTAGCGAGGATACATGCATCTACCCTCCGCCGCATGGAATCCCTGATGCGCTGATGCAGCCCTGGAGAATGGCGTATTGTATCACAGCCGTCCACAATACGAGCACGAAGAGTCTCTACATTTGGTACCGGGGTTGCGTAGACAAGAACTTTCAAATGCCCCCATAAATGAAAGTCAAGAGGGTTGAGGTCAGGAGTGCGTGGAGGCCACGGAATTGGTCCGCCTCTACCAATCCATCGGTCACCGAATCTGTTGTTGAGAAGCGTACGAACACTTCGACTGAAATGTGCATGAGCTCCATCGTGCATGAACCACATATTGTGTCGTACTTGTAAAGGCACATGTTCTAGCAGCATAGGTAGAGTATCCCGTATGAAATCATGATAACGTGCTCCATTGAGCGTAGGTGGAAGAACATGGGGCCCAAACAAGAGCCGGCCGTGGTGGCCGTGCGGTTCTAGGCGCTCAGTCCGGACCCGCGTGACTGCTGCGGTCGCAGGTTCGAATCCTGCCTCGGGCATGGATGTGTGTGATGTCCTTAGGTTAGTTAGGTTTAAGTAGTTCTAAGTTCTAGGGGACTTATGACCACAGCTGTTGAGTCCCATAGTGCTCAGAGCCATTTGAACCCAAACAAGACATCACCAACAATGCCTGCCCAAACGTTCACAGAAAATCTGTGTTGATCACGTGATTGCACAATTGCGTGCGAATTCAACATTACCTTCCTTCAACTGGGCCAACTGGCGGTGAATCGAGGAAGTACAGTACATACTGACGAAACTAAAATGAGCTCTAAAATGGAGATTAAGCGTTTCCGGACACATGTCCACGTAACACCTTTTCTTTATTTGTGTGTGAGGAATGTTTCCTGAAAGTTTGGCCGTACCTTTTTGTAACACCTTATATATATATATATATATATATATATATATATATATATATATATATATATATATATATATATATATATATATATATAGTACAACGCATCTGAAGCTCTTCAAGACTGTTCGCGTATGATTCGGTTGTCTATAAGAGAGTAGAAACGTCAGAAAACAGTATGAATGACGTGTCGAGGATGGATGAATAGCAGAATAGCAAAGGCTCTGGCAGAGGACGCTGAAAGTAAATGACTGTAATTTATTGCGCATACATAAAATATCAGTTTGATATGACCCTAGATCTAAAAATGACAGAATTAATCTAAAACGGTTTTTCTGTAACTGAGCTGCAACAGTGAAGGCAAACAAATTGCCATTGGCTAAAGGGAAGTGGAAGTCACACAGTTCTATCGTCTAACTACGCGACTGTTGGATGAATATTGAGGACGTAAGGAAGAATGGGTCTTCAAAATTTGTGGTTTAATATTAGATTACTATGTTAGAAATAAATATACGAAAGTAAGAGGTTTTACCTACAGCAAGCGACGGAAAACTGTGTACCATAATATATTATTTTGAGATCTCGTCTCATAATCACGTCAGAAACTAGAGAGCAGCGAATGTGAATGTATCAACTGTCATCGATGATACCAAACGGTAATTTAAAATGACATAATCTAACTGCGTAGAAGTACAATGTGATAAGAAAATAGAGGATGTGGGACACGGCCGAACAATCTGAAATTAATTGGTAATGTCATTGAGGGTTTAAGAAAACAAGAAGGCAATCCACCGACGAATCGGGGCAATATAATTCAAATATTCCATTATTCATGTCAAATATACGTAAAAGGAAGTAGCGCTTATCATTCAATTTTGAATCTAGAGGGAAAAAAGATTAAACTTCGACATTGAAATAGAGGAAGGATGAGTTGCCTAAAGTTATTAAATTGCTATGTATTTGAACGGTGAAATACGGTAATTCCCACGTTGGCTTCCATTCCCATTACCCTCTTTGTTACGCTAATGCACATCGTCATGCGAGCGCCACCGGACCCGCGGAATCTGTTAATTAAGCGTCACGGGAACTGTCGCACAAATTTGCTATCAGCGGGAATAGGTAGGCGCGCCCGTTGAATTAATACGTTTCCCCATGACGCACAACAAAACGCGCGGATGAGTTTTTATATATCATACAGTACCGAAGTAATTTGCTGATCGCGTTTCACATAAAAGGTGACGGTAATTAAAATTCTGACTTTTTAATTTACAGAGCTTTATGCAAACTAGTAGCGTCATGCCCACTAACGAGTTATTACAATGTATTAAATTGCACCCCTCCACACGACAATTTGACTGTTATTGTCTCAAACTATCACGTGCAAAATTCATCCTCTGACATACTGAATTTATAACGCCAAAAATTGGATCTGATGATCAAATTATTTTCCAGTAACTGGCCGCTAGCCCAGGTCACAAAGCTAATGCAACTACTCCGGGCAGAAGATGAAATATTTGTGTCATACGCAATACTGTTAGACTCTAAATCTATCTGCATATGCATGTATGTGAATGATTATCTGAAAGAGATTGCCGTAGATCACGTGCCTCTACGACTTTACTAATTTACATTGTTTCGTATGAGGCACATTTCGATTTGCTTCTTCACGAATGAAAATAGTGACACTTGATTTTAGTGCTAGTGATAATGTATAAGATGCTCCGTAGAGGTCTGTCGTGGTAACTATAGTTTACTCTTGCTAATTCGAACATCGATAAATCGAATTTCTCAATAGATCGAACTTGTAGTCGGGTCCTTTGAAGAATCTCGATAGAACGAAAAAATGCCATGTGTTTTGGTCTACTCCATAAATCGAAGTGATTTCCATCACAAACGGCGCCGCAAATATGCTATAATTAGAAGTCCGTCACTCGAATTGTTTCATTAGTTCTTCGGGTACTCATTTAATCATTCAACTCTTCACGGAACTGCTTTGTTTGCTCGACATTGTATACTTACCATAGTACAGAAATGAGTTGTGAAAATAGCTTCAGAGAAGCAGAGAAATAGAGAGTCATTGTGCCTATGGAATTTTAAGTGGAAAAAGAGTGTGTGTGAGAGAAAGATATGGATGTAACAAAAGGTTTCGGGATTCCATTATCCACGGTGTCGAGAATCTTGAAGCAGAAAGATAAGGTTATTGAAAACATATCGAAGGAGAGGAGAGGGACTCGTCGATGTGAGTTCCCGCCTCTTGTAGAAGCCTTTTTGAACAGGCTTAATCAATGTAGAGGAGAAAACGAACTTGCTGGAGATTATATTCGCATGTACGTAAAAAAAAATTGTCTTTGTTAGTCTTGGCTTGAAGGGTTAATCGCATTAGAAGAGTAGCTCATTTACTTAAAAAGGAATATATATATATATATATATATATATATATATATATATATATATATATATATATATATAATTTTAAGATAGTTTGCGGAGAAAATGCAAGCATTTACCACAAAGTTCGTTGAATTTGGGTTTTAAAAACAGTGGATAAAACGTCATTAGGAGCTTACAACCAGAGCGAGACTCTTTAGCGTGGTAAAATGAATGAAATGAAGCTGCCTTCTGTAGTCTTGGAAATTTGTCTCCCTTCTTTTCAAATATAAAGTTCTACCTGCGTCGCTTTGCAAAGAAATAAATATGTTGCTGTTATATTACCCTGTTATGTTATATTGTATTAAACATGTTATATTAATAATGAAAATAAATTTCCCGTATGAGTCCGCTATTATTATGAATGTCTAGATCGATAAATAATTTCTTAATTTATTATGCCGTTTCGACTAACTGCAGATATCAAAAAACTTTCAAGTAGCGAAACAAGGTTCAGTGTCAGTATTACGATCTATGCCTGATTGGGGCGTCAATTTCTACTGACTTTTTTTTTCCTTGTATGCGAAGTTCAAACTGGACAAACTGGACACAGGCGCTCGCATTTTCTCCACACTTCTACTTGAGGTAACATGCAGGTTTTACATGGGTTTCAATATTCACAATGAACCTTGTTTCACAAGTTCGAAGTATTTTGATATCTGAAGATTGCAGTAACCGAAACCGCGTAGTAAGTAAAGAAATATATTTAGTGATCTAGAGTGTTTTATTCGGAAAAAATACGTATGTTGTTGAAACTATAGTACCATTTCGACTTTTTACTGATTCCACTTTGATCAGTCAAACTCCCGTTAAATCGAACTTTCCCAATCTCGAACATTTTATTTGGTCCCTTGAATCTCGAATTATCAAGATTCAACTGTTCCCGAAGCGGTGTAATGCTCATGCAAAAGTCCTGAAGTGGACTCTTCAGTTTGTACAAAATGTACTAGGCGAGTCTTGTTATGTGAGGCTTTATCTGAAATGAAGCAAGGTCACAGTTCGACGTCTCGTCGACGACCATGTGGTCAGAAACGCAGCACTGTTACATTTTAAGGAACACATCCAATGAACAGGTCCAGCATTGGGGTCAAGTGGTTCAAGGGAGCTAGGGTGCCTGGACAGAGATCTGAAACCTGCGCCTCCAGTGTAAATATCCGTCACAGACCCACAATTCAGAACCTGCTTCTGCGCTCGCTTAGCCCTGATCAGAAACTCATGTTAGCTGTAGGTTGTGCTGCTACTGTCAGGTTGGCTTCACAACTGTAATTATGAAAAAAGTAGCGAGAAATATTGTGGTACAGACAATGCAAAGAAATGTTTCCAGTGCACGGACAATGGCATCACTTTGGTGACGTTTATTTAGATGATAGTGGACAAAAGCTTCCAACAAAATGGAGTACGTGGACCTCCTGTCAAGTGACTGGCAGTTGCCGCACCGCGATTTCAATATATCCGACCACATTACCGAACCTGACATGAGTGAGTACAATACGTTATTCTATAGGAACAGTATTAGTTGCCAGTTAGCATGGTGTGTTGTTATGACGTATTTTCAGCTACCACATTTTGTGCTAAAACACCAAGAACATTAGTTCACGTTAGTAAATTCTTCAAAATATGGCACTTAACTTCAGTGCAATGACAATAGGTATTTATGGTGCTGTCGTAGAACACAATAACTGTTTACTACTTCGAACAGTATTGGATGACTGCCACCTATCACCGTACTTTGGTACGCAGTTCTTGTTGTGACCTGAAGAAGCTACAATCGTTCGGTCGTAACTATGGATGCTTTGATCGCTCTTGGAGATGGCTGGCCGGAGCTACAACGTATGAAACATTATTTCACTTTATTACATGAACGATAAAAAGATTTACTTAACTTTATACAATCCATTGCCACAGGAATGAGGCGAATATTTAAAACCGTCTTTGAACAGTAAAGTGTTACCTGAGGCACACAATTACAAACTCTTTTCCGGAAGTTAAAGCTCAACATTTACTGAAGTAAAATTCCACCTAAGACTTGAATAGCGCTGCTGTGCTAACTAGATGATGTCTGAAGTGACGAACTGGGACAGAAAGAGCCCCTGCTCGGTTCCAAATCGACCTCCGTGCGTTGGCCCTGCAGTGCAGAGAGAGGGTGTGTCTTCAGGAGTGCCTCCCATTTGTCTTTGCGGATTGCAGTGAATCATCGCTAACGTCTGTGGTATCGAAGCACGTCACCGACTTTCTTCTGGCACCTGGATCTTCGGATGATATCACAGTTCGTAGCAATAATACTAGCTCGCTGCTGGACCTGAGCTGTGATGATGTTGCTGTCACAGTCGGCTACCACGTCTCTCATTCGTGGCTGCTTTTGGCAGAGAGGTACCAACTTTAACCTGGTACCTCGCTGTTCGCAGGACACTACTTGTTTCAATAATTAGAAGTTTGAGTTAAATTTACAAAGCAATTGGCAGCATAAACCCAGCTATCGTTTGACACTGTACCCCTTACTACCGGGATGAATGTGCTGTCTGGGTTGCAAAGAGAGTCGTAAAGCCATTTTAGCCTCTCCTGAGCCAACCTGGCCCATGCTACTGTGATCTTTGATGCCATGGATACTAGCACTGGGATGGAGCTGACATTAGAGGTGCTCCCTAAAATTTTCTATTGGGAAGAACTCTGGGAATCTTTATAGCCACGGGAGTACCTCAGCAACAAGCAGAGAATTCATAGAGGCACGTGCCATGCGTGGACCAGCGGTGTCCACATCAGTACGCAGGATGTTCTTGACGTACCGTTGTGCCGTCAGTTCCCTCAATAATTTCCAGTCGGTACCTGAAGTCACATGTGATGGATCCCCACACATTGGCGCCATGAGTAATATTGTTGTGCCTCTCCAAAACGTTGAAAGAATGAGATTTCTTCCCAGGTGTATCACATAGTCACCGACGACGATCATTCAAGCACTGCAGAACCGTGATTGATAGCTGAACACGATACGACTGAACACAATACGACGTTCTTCATCAGCAGTCCATGCTTCGCAGTCACGGCACCACTCGTGATGCAGCCATGAGTGTTGTCGGCGCTCTACGAAACGGACGAAAATTCTCCACACAGGTTGCGCGTAATCTTGCAGCAATGGTAAGGTATGATACGCAGTGTTGCTGGAAATCAATTGTTCTCAGATAATAAGCGTAGATGTGAAGTAGTAGGATGTGCTTCGTGCGCAATACGACGATCCTTTTTTGACCACGCGTGCTCGACTTGGACCTCGAGGACAGGTATGTTTGCTATCAAGTTCCCATACACTCCAATATCGGGCCACTGTTAGAAATGTAGGTATGTCCACAAGCCGTCCAAATAGAGGCTCACGATGAGGACCGTTTCAAACGCTGTCAGACACTGATAAAGCTGTCTCACATGGGTACGCTGGATATCCATGTCCTCCACAGTGATCACTCAGCATGTGACCTGCTCAAGTCCCTTTAACCCCTACTATGCCTGGTTGCAAAACTGAACACGAACAGCACTAAAGCACTCTGGTTGCTGTCTCACCTGCCATAGAGAACGGTAACTCCAATCATTTACATAGCCGCCGTTTACGTGAACGAAGTAACACTGTCTTCTGACCATACTTTCTGGATTCTCTACTTTTTTTGGTCAGGCAGTGTGAACATATAACGTTCAGTTCTCTATATCGGGTCTTTGCAAAGAAAATTACTTAAGACTGACACTAATTGGACCCTTGAAATTGGCGTGGTAGAGAAATCGTATGATTAATGAATTCGAAATTTCTGTGGCCTTATTGCCTGTAGTTGCTCCGTAATTACTGGAGGTGCTCTACAAGAAAGTGCGACTTTTGCCACGAAAAACACTCTATGGAGTAGCTAATCAATAAACGCATTTCATTCTATTGATACAAAACATCACCAGTGTTCTGTAGTGACACATATTTACCACTTTGATTTCTTTATATATCTAATAGTAACTATTGATTATACTTATAGTATTTTATGTCTGCCCACCACTAACATTAGTCGGTGACGTGCGCTAGCACATTTCTGAGGAATTTCCTCCTTTGTCACTGCTGCTTTTCTTTTTTTTTTTTTTTATAGCCCTACGTTGATTTGCAGCACTACTATTTTCTTGTTATGAAACATGACACAACGTATCACTACTGCCTTTTGCATATTTCTAGCTAAACGTGTCTCTCTGTGTTTTGATGTGAGTAGTGATGGCAAATTAACCGTTAGTTTTCGTATTGTCTGGTCTCCAGTCTTTGTTTCATCTTTTCTATTTTTGTTTTACTTTTATGTTTATCTGTTGGAGTTCATTTGTATCCATTTAGGATTGTATCTGTTTTATAATGGCTTGCTCCTTTTGATAATCAAAACAATTTACTGAATGGCTTCATCACTAGCTACTGTAAAATAGATAGCATGAAAAATGGATATAAACGAAACGCAGTTGATGACAAAACTGTGCACGTTCATGTAGTTGCACAGCCGGGTTTTAAATACCATCCATATTGGATACTTAATTATTACGGTAATACGTTTATTGAAAAGCACGTATTTGATAAGGTTGGTGAAATAATATTCCGGTATAAATTGTTTCAACTGTTTCCGAGTCCTTGCCGAGAGAGAGCTTTATGATAATGGGAAACTGTAATGTTGCTTCTTTGCGTGATGGATGACGTAGCACTGCGTCTTCGGCAGCTATGTGGTGACGGAGAAGGTGTAGCAGGTTCGTTAACGTCGCAGTGCGACCGCGACATCCTCTTGTCGTGTTCACAATCCATTTGGCGACGGTAAGATTCCTCCGACAACTTCCACTGGATAAAAACAGGTCGGAAACAGTCGTATCGTAATTTATTGACGTTCGTATTTGGACCACATAAATATAACTCTCACATGGTACAGTTTCTATTAGCAGGTTCACCGTTTTTGAACTATGCAAAATCAGGTCAACTCGTGGAATCTGAAAACGCAGTTCGTCCGTTTTTGTCACACGCACAAAACTCGCGATCTCGCAGCCTGGTGGTTCACATCCACAAAAAATGGCTCTGAACACTATGGGACTTAACATCTATGGTCATCAGTCCCCTAGAACTTAGAACTACTTAAACCTAACTAACCTAAGGACATCACACAACACCCAGCCATCACGAGGCAGAGAAAATCCCTGACCCCGCCGGGAATCGAACCCGGGAACTCGGGCGTGGGAAGCGAGAACGGTACCGCACGACCACGAGATGCTGGCGTTCACATCCACATTTATGCACAAAACTATTTGGCTGTTTTCGCAACTACTTCCATCGTAGTAACGCTTGCGAAACCGTATGACCTTGCAAATCAATAAAACTCATCAGTTTCTGTCACTCACGCCACGTCAGTGAATTTAGTCCAGCAAAACAACAATGACGGCTAGCCCGCGAATTCTTTCTCAGTGTAGAATATAGCATTTCATGAGCCTCACACTGTCACAGTCGGTTACTTCATAAAATGTTGACGTCGATATTAAGTCCATTATGTATTCGAAATTTAAGTGTTTGTCACACGTTTCATTCCGATAGGACACCATCCCTCTACTATCTCTGCGTCCGTGTGAACTCCGACTCACACACACGCTGCTCTATTCTCCGACTGTGGATTTATCGCTCACTCTTTCCCTCCCATATAGCAATTCATCATACTCTATGCATTTTGTATAGTTGTGACGAATATTTACAAGGTGTACAACTGTGCTTCCGCCGTTTGCCGATAGGTGGCGACAACGGTACATAACAGTCGAAAGAAAGAGATCGTAGACGTCGGGCAGTTAGCTTGGACCTCGCTCAGCATAACCCCATTCAAACATTAGTCGACTTGTGTCTGCATCATAAAGTTGTTCCTGCTTGAAAATGTCAGTCTACGAGCCAAAGTCTCGTCATTTGCGGGAGGTGTTACTGTTTTGTTTCAGTAGGAAGAAAACAGCAGCTGTGTCTCATTGAATGCTCTCAAGTACGTATGGCAAGGACGCTATTAGTGAAAGAACGTGTCGTGAGTGGTTTCAACGCTTCAAGAACGATGATTTTAAAGTCGTAGAGCGGCATAGTGGTGAAAGAGAGAATGTTTTCGAAGATGCAGAATTGGAGACATTGATGAGTGAAGACGCGCATCAATCTCATGAAGAATTGGCACGATTAGTGGGAGTGACACAGCAAGCCATCTCAAAACGTCTCAAGGGTATGGGCATGATTCAGAAAGAAGGAACTTGGGTCCCGTGAGAGCTGAAACCAAGAGACGTTGAACGGCGTTTGTGTGTTTGTAAACAGTTGCTTCAGAAGCAGAAACGGAAGGGATTTCTGCATCGCATTGTGACCGGGGACGAAAAATAGGTTCATTAGGATAACCTTAAGCGCAAAAAATCATGAGGATACCCGGTCATGCTTCCACGTCGACGGCCAAACCGAATATTCTCGGCTCCACAAGATCATGCTCTGCATTTGGTGGGACCAGCTCGGCGTCGTGTACTATGAGGTGTTAAAACAGAGTGAAACAATCACAGGTGCTCGTTATCGAACGAAATTAATGCGTTTGAGCAGAGCATTAAAAGACAAACGGCCACAGTACAGCGAGAGGCACGATAAAGTGATTTTGCAGCACGACAACGCTCGACCCCACGTTGCAAAAGAGGTCAAAACGTACTTGGAAACGTTAAAATGGGAAGTCCTACACCACGCCGCATTCTACAGACATTGCTCCCTCTTACTATCACCTGTTTAGAACAATGGCGCATGGCTTGGCTAACCAACACGTTCGAACTCATGAAGAAGTCACAAATTGGTTCGATTCGTGGATCGCTTCAAAAGTTGAACAATTTTTTCGACGCGGGATTCGTACACTGCCCGAAGGGTGAGAGGAAGTAGTGGCCAGCGATGGAAAATACTTTTAATGATACATGTGTAACCAATTTGTATCATTAAAGCCTCAAACGATGGGGAAGAAACGGCGGAAGCAAAGTTGTACACCTTGTACATGAAATTCAAAAACTGCACACACGGAAATAAACGTGTTAACAATAAATTTATAGTATAGCGTAGTAAAAACAATGAACAGTTGTACACTTTACTATAGAACAAACCCACCAACTAGCAAATTATTTACAATGTTCGTTTTCTTGCAGTTACGTGAAAAGAGAAAAGAAAGTAAATAAAAAAGTACTACAATGGATTAGCAATGTTTTCACAGTCATTAGCATGTCAAAAATTATTTAACGCGTTTCACAACTTTTATTTGTTTCTACAGTGAAACAGATGTTACAAAGAATTTGACACACGTGACGTCCAGCCACAGCGTCGTCAGTTATTTTGGAGGAGGTCGGGAGCCGATGAAACTTTCACTTTTCATGCAGGGCTGCAAATACCAGGCGTTGACTAACTTATCATTATCACAGCTTACGACATGACATTCTGGTTTCTGAAAGATTACACTTCCACGAAGCGTCAGCGAGTCCCTGTAATTTCATTCTTTGCTCACAACGAAATTTCTCTGGCGAAATATTCTCGGTGGTCGCCATTTGCGTGGCCCGCTGCGTGATGAGGAGCTGGAGGCAGTGTCTCTTTCCCTTCCGCTTTGTGCCTCACATCGCTCAGCAACAGTCGGACGCACGGAAATGAGCAGCCGCGTCAAAGACACTTTTTGTAGACGCAGCTCCGCGCCGCTCGTTAATCATTCGCAGAGACACGGCAACCAGCTGGACGGAGCTCCTCCAGTTCCGGGTGCCGCCGCCCGTGGCGCTCGCTACGCTCCTCGCACAGGGGTTAATTTCTGGGAAATGGCAACGACCTGTACTGGAGACGGAGTTCATTCCATCACAGGGCGAGATGTGCCCCATGAGTAGCTAAATGAGAGAATTTCTCAGTCAAGTCAACATGGCGATAAAACCAACAGAACTCATGTGCAAGTTTCTTATCTACTGCTGTATATGAGGAATCACAGATCGTTTCATTGGAATGATGTAATTATTTTCAGGGCCACAAGTAGGTGGTAAAATGAGACTTAGTATGCGTTTGTTGCAACGTAAGTGAAGAAACTGCGCATTTGTTTTTAGCCGAGCATAAGCTTTTCATGAGCTATTGGCCTGATTCGTACTCAGCTGTTTGTTTAATAATAGACTGTGTCAAGATTCTGTAGTAATTCTAACTGCCTTAGGACGCTAGTAATGTAATATTGTGCAAAACTCCGATGTGTTTTGGCAAAAGAACAAGAGAAAGAAGGAAACGTTTGCAAGTTAGGCAAATATACGTCGCTCCTTCTGTTGCATTTCAGTGTAATCCGGTGTTTTGACGAATTCTTGGTCGTACTGGCGTAAAGTGTTAATATGATCGTTTGCAAACTCACTAGCTGTACCTTTCAGGTTCTGCGAAATAGCTTCAGCTCCTCTAGTACTTTGTCCTGTGCTCAAGGAAACCCCAACCACTACCACTATCCCATCCCCCACCGCACCACCTGCACAGGAAGGGCCAAGTTATTTTGTGTGCACTGTCTACACATTCTTCCACACGAGAAAAAGAACTTTTCATAAAATGTAAGATATGTAATAGATTATTTCCTGACTTACTTATTGTAATTTCGTGTCAGTTACATCTTATTATGCTGGTGACTAGTTTCGAATTACCAAGTTCGTTTTCAAACTAGGTCTGTAAAAGCTGCACTAGAACTGTTAGATTAGGCGACAATCAGTTCAAATATACACATGATACGTAATCATGTGGAATCAGACGAACTTCACAATGCAGATGCAGCCATGAAGTGCTGTTTAGTTCAACGAGAGCTGCACACAGTTCCAAAGGAAAACAGCTGATTTCGCTAGTGTCTCGTTTAGTATCGGTGCGTGCGTCTACAGCCATCAGTATATACGCGGTGTTACGCGGTACTAGCCCACTGTACCCTGGGAACGACTATTTTTTCTCCGGTTTGCTTATTGCAACCGTTTCCAAGCAAATGGCTACCGCTGTTTATCAGAGGGCGATAAAAGACATCGATTTTAAGAATGCAGAATCTCGCGTCGGTGTCACTGAGTAAAAAGTTCCCGGATTTCTAGCCCCGTCAAGCTCTCCTTGGCCACTGTCCGGTGGTATGGCTGCCATTGAGTTGCTGGTTCGCCCTTATATACACTAGCTGCCAGCTGTGACGTCACTGGTTCTCGCTGCATTGCCATATATGGGCATATGCTGACTCAGCGTTTGGTGTGTCCGCCTGAAGCAAGCGATTGCTGGATCGCACGCCGCGCTGAGGTACAGACCACAGTCTCTATTGAGGGTGTTACTTGTATTTTATTTCGATGGCTTCTGTAGTTACACAGTCTCAGAAGTCGTTACTGCAAGCCACTATAAAGTTGATCCGGTGACCGTTTTCTAAAGCATACTCAGCTAAAGGGGATTTCTCGGGATAGCATAGGCGATAAAAGTCGTATCCCCGTTTTTGCGTTCTCTACAGTGCGTACTGTTTGTCCGACTTACAACTGCCGCACTCGCGAGGTATCTTGTACACTCTAGGCGTTCTGAGATCTGTTGCCTCTTTACCTGGTCTCAGAAATTGATTTTTGTCGGACACCTGAAGATCGATTCGAACTTGTGTCTTTCCAGCAGGAGGCTTATCTTGACCGACGTGGAGCCACGGAAGGACCAGAAAGCTTTTTCTTCTGCTCTTCGTCTTATTGAGATCACATCATTTATTTTGTAAACTCTACAGCCGTTGCTCCTGAAGACATTTTGTAGGTAGCTCAGCTCATGGCGCAGGTTATCGGCGTCTGATATAATTCTTGTACGATGCACCAATGTTCGTAACACAGTGAAATTCTGTGCCGGTTGATGACGCCACATAATGTGCAGGTATAGATATGTGTAACTAGGTTGTCTATAAGCGTTGTGTCCAAGATATCTACACTACTGGCCATTAAAATTGCTACACCACGAAGATGACGTGCTACAGACGCGAAATTTAACCGACAGGAAGAAGATGTTGTGATATGCAAATGATTAGCTTTTCAGAGCATTCACACAATGATAGCGCCGGTGGCGACACCTTCAACGTGCTGACATGAGCAAAGTTTCCAACTGATTACTCATACACAAACAGCGGTTGACCGGCGTTGCCTGGTGAAACGATGTTGTCATGCCTCGTGTACGGAGGAGAAATGCGTACCATCACGTTTCCGACTTCGATAAAGCTCGGATTGTAGCCTATCGCGATTGCGGTTTATCGTATCGCGACATTGCTGCTCGCGTTGGTCGAGATCCAATGTCTGTTAGGAGTATATGGAATCGGTGGGTTCAGTAGGGTAATACGGAATTCCGTGTTGAATCCCTACGGTCTCGACTCACTAGCAGTCGAGATGACAGGCATCTTATCCGCATGGCTGTAACGGATCGTGCAGCCACGTCTCGATCCCTGAGTCAACAGATGGGTACGTTTGCAAGACAACAACCATCTGCACGAACAGTTCGAGGACGTCTGCAGCAGCATGGTCTATCAGCTCGGAGACCATGGCTGCGGTTACCCTTGACGCTGCATCACAGACAGGAGCACCTGCGATGGTGTACTCAACGACGAAACTGGGTGCACGAATGGCAGAACGTCATTTTTTCGGATGAATCCAGGTTCTGTTTACAGCATCATGATGGTTGCATCCGTGTTTGGCGACATCGCGGTGAACGCACAATGGAAGCGTGTATTCGTCGTCGCCATACTGGCGTATCACCCGGCGTGATGGTATGGGGTGACATTGGTTACACGCCTCGGTCACCTCTTGTTCGCATTGACGGCACTTTGAACAGTGGACGTTACATTTCAGGTGTGTTACGACCCGTGGCTCTACGCTTCATTCGATCCCTGCAAAACCCTATATTTCAGCAGGAGAATGCACGACCGCATGTTGCAGGTCCTGTACGGGCCTTTCTGGATACAAAAATGTTCGACTGCTGCCCTTTCTCCAGATCTCTCACCAACTGAAAACGTCTGGTCAATGGTGGCCGAGCAACTGGCTCGTCACAGTACGCCAGTCACTGCTCTTGATGAACTGTGGTATTGTGTTGAAGCTGCATGGGAAGCTGTACCTGTACACGCCATCCAAGCTCCGTTTGACTCAATGCCCAGGCGTATCAAGGCCGTTATTAGGGCCAGAGATGGCTGTTCTGGGTATTGATTTCTCATGATCTGTGATGCAAATTGCGTGAAAATGTAATCACATGTCAGTTCTAGTATAATAGATTTGTCCAATGAATACCCATTTATCAACTGCATTTCTTCTCGGTGTAGCAATTTTAATGACCAGTAGTGTATTTAGTCTGCGTCGGTCGAGGACGTTGAGGAAGGGAATGTCGCTGTCCTTTTCTACCTCTATCGGGAATTGGGTGAAGCTGTTAAAGCTCTTGAGATGTTCCAAGAACTCCTCAAGTTTCTCACGTCCTTGGCCAAATGACGAGTGTCTCGTCAACTTATCGGACGTAACAACTAGGATTTAATGGCACAGTGTCTAAGGCAATATCCTCCAAATTCTCCATGAGGAGATTTGCAATAGCTGGAGTTAAGGGGTCATCTGCAGCTTCGCGCGGCGTGGAATCCAGCGATGGCGCGGTTGAAGTACGCACATCGAACCGCGATTCTATTTATGCCCATATAGGGAGATGCCGTCAGCACCTGTGGCTTCACAACCGCATCTGGTACATATCACGGCGTACCACAAACCACTGGCATTCATTCCATTTGACAATGGACAATGTGTGTTACGTTTAAACGTCGTGCAATTGTAACCGCTTGACGCGGCTACAATCGTGAGGACTTTGTATTTGAAGATATGGACTTACCCTTCAGATCAGTGTAATACATTATATCCCTTAACGGCGAAGTCAGAAGGCGCCCGCAGCTGTTGCCGAGCGGCGGCTGCGCGCCCTCAGTGGAGCAGGCGGGCCTTGGAATGAGCAGCAATCGAGGGCGTCCCACGCAAACACTCCTCTCCTCTCCACTCCACAGGGACCCGTCCCGTCGTGACGTCAGCGGCGCCGAGAGCGCCCCTTGATTTTTCGCCGTTGGGCGCCCGCATTATTCAGCAGTGCGGCCCAGGGGCGGCGGAGGGAGGCCGGAGGCCGCCTGCTTTACGAGGCCCCTCGCCACCTTCGTGTTAGCGGAGATTCTATTTTACAAAGAGGGGAGGCTTTTTCCGAGCCAAAGGGCCGTCGGCACTGTTCTATACGGTCTGATGTCACAAGCGTGGCACCATTCACAACAATTAATAAACGGAGGGGACTATCTGAGAAAGGGGATACGTGTATGAAGGTTAAACAAAACCAGCCCAGTATGTACATTTATTAGGCCACATCCGATTTCGTTGTAAATGGATATCTTCACTGGAGGCAGAGTTCAACAAGACACAGATTAGGTGGGAAGCTACTAAAAACGCACGTAATACACTGGCGGACAAAATTGCAACACCAAAAAGTAATTAATGTAGAACAATGAAATTCTGGGAGTACGTTTATCCAGTAACATATTCAAGTGATTAACACTGTAAGATCACAGGTTAACGTAAGCGCTATATAAGCCATTGCAAATGTGAAATGCTGGTACACAGTGTAACCGCCAAACTATCAAATGCAAGCATGCAGGCGTGCGTCCATTGTGTTATACTGGCACCGGATGTCGGTTTGTGAGATAGATTTATATGCTTGGTCGGTGAACAGGGGGATGGTTAATGCCGTTAGTGGATGACGCCGGAATTTTGGCTCCGATGACGTCACGCCTGTGTTCGAGCGGAGACAAGTCTGGTGATTGAACAGGCCAAGGCAACACGTCGACACTCTGTACAGCAAGTTTAGTTACGACAGCGGTACGTGGGAGAGCGTTATCCTTACGCAATGCTATTCATGAATGGCTGCACAACAGGTCGAATCAACAGACTGACGTACAAACTGGCAGTCAGTGTGTATGGGATAACCACGGGGGTGCTCCCGCTGTCATGCGAAACTGCACTGCAGACGATAACTCCAGTTGTAGGTCCACTATCTCCAGCCTGGTTGGTTGCACGCTCTCAACTGGCCTCCTAGCATACACACGCCCACCGAGCTTTCATCAGAAAACAACAGACCACCACGTTACCCTCAAATGAAATCTCACTTGACACCACTGAAATCGCAAATGACGATGATTCGGGGTTGGTTGAATGCACGCTACAGCGCTTCTGCATCGGAGCTGTCATTAAAGTGACTCATTTGTAACGGTTTGTTGTGTCATTTGGTGCCAACTGCAGCTTAAATTGCTGCTGCAGATGTAGTACGGTGCGCCAGAGCCATACGCCAAATACGATTCCAGCCTTCGACGCCGACGAACAGTTGTGCTATACGGCCGTCCAGAGACCGATTTTCTGACGATCGTGCACAGTGTCTACATTCGCGGCAAGTCTTTCTAAGTATCGCAGAAGGAACATCCAGCGTCTCGCAGCCCTATTACACGATCTCGTTCAAAGTTAGTGAGCTGCTGCTAATGGAGTCTTTGTCGCTTTAAAGGCGTCCCTGACTGACAGCAACTCACCAAGTCCAATCTCAAAGCTAACTAGCTCTCAAGACCGTCAAAGCGTGTATTCAAAGCAAACCTGATTTGCATAATCATAAATGCTTAATTGCCAGACAAACGCTAACAGGCACATGATAAAACACGGCGAATATACTGAAACGTTTCGCCCTCCGCACAACCAGCGGCACGTGCAGGGAACATACACTGTCCAGTCACATTCACTTGCCGAGAGCCTGAGTAGCCACCTTTTGCAGCGCCGATCGCTGTGTTTGCTTTCAGACGTTTCACGCCGTACACGTCAACGGCCGTCTCTCCGATGGAGCATAAAACGTGAGTCATGTGAAAAGTCCACTGGCGCCGCACGCGGTCGCCCAGTGGCGGTATACGCGTGCAAATTCCACCATTCGACGCCGACGAACAGCAGTCAGCAAGGGTGCATGAAGCACGCGCCTGTTGCGGAGTCTCATACAGAGCAACATTCGCTGAATGGTCGGTAACGACAAACAGTTGGTAGCCCTTTGGTTCATTTGGACGGTCATTTGATCAACTGTTGCTCTTCTATCCGCCTGTACACATATCCGCAGCCGTCGTTCAACCATGTCTCCTATGGCGCTTGGTGCACCATTGTTGTCTCGAGCCGATTTTTCGATAGCTGCATTTTGTCATATACGGTATACTTGTAGCACGGCGGCATGGCAAATGCTTACAACATTCGCCGAAAGCCAATGATCATGTTTTGGATGTCAGATAAAACGCTCCGTTCCTGCAATAAAACAAAGACGCCACCCTCCCCCGGATACGCTTTATATACGCTCCACTGTTAATGTTACCATGTTCCGTCTGTGAGAGGTTATTTTTGTTACTATTTATTTATTGCCAAACTATAGACTTGTTACATCTTACAATTTTCGTTTTTCATCTTTTGCAGTTTTATTTTCTTTTGTTTTTATCTACAACATTTACAAAGACTAATACTTTTCAAAATAACAATAATTTAAGGTTGAGATACAAACAAAATTTTGTTGTTTATTAAGAATATAAAAAGATAATAGGATAGAGGAGAGATTTATTAGTATCATCATAGGCGTGTCAAAGCATACTGCGGTGAACTTACCAGACACGACCGCTCAGCGAAAGAAGTAAACATGTAAAGAGTCTGCTTCGCATCTGTCGAGAGCGATATATCGATTGCAGGATTGACAGTGGAATCTAATAATTTTATACAGATACAGGCTCTGCTTAAGCGTAAAGTGTTAAATTAGTTAATACAATATTTATGGCATGAATGCGCAAATAATCTTTTAGATGAACGAACGACAGAGATAATAGACTACTGTAAATGATGCCTTACCGTTATTTAAACAATTTGCAAAAACTGCGTACAAATAAAGGTAGAACATAACAGTTATTTACAGTACAAGAGAAACAAAAACCAGTTCTTGTTTTTAGTCGTACCGCCGTTACACATATAAAATAGCAACGAACTGTGATTACACAAAATAATTTTTATGATGGTTCTAAAAGAGGGGTTTTAAAAAAGTTGTGTAGTAAATAAATACGTAAAATATTTTAATTAGCCAGTTAGATGCTTTCAGTCGCATGGTTTACAATAGAAGTACAGTCTAAAACATAACAAAAAAAGATGCACCACGAAGAAATTACCCATATAGGAAGCAATTTGACACATGTGAAGTACGAGTACAGACAAACAAATGATCATAATTTCAGAAAAATTGGATGACTTATTCAAGAGAAAAAGTTTTACAAATTGAGTAAATCAATTGGCTGTCCTCCTGAAGCATATCGCGGTAAATTCTTTCCAAATGGCAAAATCCCTAGCTGGTGTAGGGCCCTCCGCATCGTGCTTCAAACGTTCTCAGTTGGTCTGCCACCTTGTAGGGTTTGGCAAGTACGAAGATAAGCAGCAGAAACTGTCGCCGTGTGCGGGTGGCATTATATTGCTTAAGTGTAAGCCCAGGATTGCTTGCCATGAAGGGCTACAAAACGGGGCGTAGAATACCGTAGACGTACAGCTTTGCTGTAAAGGAGCCGCAGGTGATTTTTCAACGATGAGGGTGTAAAAGCAGTAGTCCTCGAATCGATAAAGTGACCAAGAAGCAGATTACTGTTGTCGAGGAATTCGAGGAATTGAACGATTGGAAGAACTTTGCGACCGCTGTTTATAGAGATTTGGTGACAACGTCGAAAAATACTGTCATGTTTCTGTGTCACTTTGAAGTGTAGTTCAGCATTCAATAGAAGTTACCTTGCCTGCCTAACTACACTCCTGGAAATTAAAATAAGAACACCGTGAATTCATTGTCCCAGGAAGGGGAAACTTTATTGACACATTCCTGGGGTCAGATACATCACATGATCACACTGACAGAACCACAGGCACATAGACAGAGGCAACAGAGCATGCACAATGTCGGCACTAGTACAGTGTATATCCACCTTTCGCAGCAATGCAGGCTGCTATTCTCCCATGGAAACGATCGTAGAGATGCTGGATCCGGAGATCCGGAGATCTTGCTGGCCAGGATAGTTGACTTGCACCTTCTAGAGCACGTTGGGTGGCACGGGATACATGCGGACGTGCATTGTCCTGTTGGAACAGCAAGTTTCCTTGCCGGTCTAGGAATGGTAGAACGATGGGTTCGATGACGGTTTGGATGTACCGTGCACTATTCAGTGTCCCCTCGACAATCACCAGTGGTGTACGGCCAGTGTAGGAGATCGCTCCCCACACCATGATGCCGGGTGTTGGCCCTGTGTGCCTCGGTCGTATGCAGTCCTGATTGTGGCGCTCACCTGCACGGCGCCAAACACGCATACGACCATCATTGGCACCAAGGCAGAAGCGACTCTCATCGCTGAAGACGACACGTCTCCATTCGTCCCTCCATTCACGCCTGTCGCGACACCACTGGAGGCGGGCTGCACGATGTTGGGGCGTGAGCGGAAGACGGCCTAACGGTGTGCGGGACCGTAGCCCAGCTTCATGGAGACGGTTGCGAATGGTCCTCGCCGATACCCCAGGAGCAACAGTGTCCCTAATTTGCTGGTAAGTGGCGGTGCGGTCCCCTACGGCACTGCGTAGGATCCTACGGTCTTGGCGTGCATCCGTGCGTCGCTGCGGTCCGGTCCCAGGTCGACGGGCACGTGCACCTTCCGCCGACCACTGGCGACAACATCGATGTATTGTGGAGACCTCACGCCCCACGTGTTGAGCAATTCGGCGGTACGTCCACCCGGCCTCCCGCATGCCCACTATACGCCCTCGCTCAAAGTCCGTCAACTGCACATACGGTTCACGTCCACGCTGTCGCGGCATGCTACCAGTGTTAAAGACTGCGATGGAGCTCCGTATGCCACGGCAAACTGGCTGACACTGACGGCGGCGGTGCACAAATGCTGCGCAGCTAGCGCCATTCGACGGCCAACACCGCGGTTCCTGGTGTGTCCGCTGTGCCGTGCGTGTGATCATTGCTTGTACAGCCCTCTCGCAGTGTCCGGAGCAAGTATGGTGGGTCTGACACACCGGTGTCAATGTGTTCTTTTTTCCATTTCCAGGAGTGTATTTGTTACTCACTTTTTGAAGTCCCCTCGTACACATGACTTTCTGTTATTCACTTCGTAGGGTGTTTGAAGCAGATTGATATTGTCCTACTATCTCAGCGTTTTTGTCTCTTAAATTATCATGTTTTTCTCCCTGTGACACACAGTCGAGTAATCTGGTCGAGTCTCCACATAATGAAGTCCTCGTTCTTGCAGTGATTGACAGTAGTGGAAAAACTGAAATTGGGGTAATCAAAATTTGGTGTTTGTCTTGGTCGTAATACTATTCATTATTTCTTCGCTGTAAACCATGATTCTTCATTGTAGTTGTGTTTTCAGTGCCTTATCTCATCATTTCATGGACTCTGGAGGCTGCCCCTTCATTTTCGCTCCTGGAATATTTTTCTGACTTTCGTTGTTTCTCTTCAACCAGCCTTTATCTGTATGAATGTTATAAATTATGTTCTATATTTACAGTTATTGTTTTAGATATGTTGCCTCTACATCTGGGAGTAGATCAGTTATTTCTACAGGACTTACAGATTTCACTCTTCTGAAGTGTCAATAGCAGAGATGAAATGTATCTCTTGTCCTGTTTCCAGCAGCAAAATGTCTTTCAGTCGTGCATCAGATTCAGATGGAGAAATCTTGACAGCTTCTTCCGATGCTTCGGAATAGAGTGCATCGGCTAGGAGGCCGTGAATAATGCCGGCTTCGTGCGTAGTTCACAATGCTTCAAGTTCTCCAGTGAATGTGAGAGGTCTTAATGTGCTCCTGTCTTCAATCAAGCACACTATGTTGCTCCCTTATAGTATGCGTCATACCTTTATGCCTCCAAGATCGGGGAATTCTGTCATTTTTAGTTTTAAGGCGACTGCCTCTACTCAAAATTGCTACTACGGTCAGTCAGCTGTGCGGTTTCCCTTTCAGTTTCACAGCAAATTGGCGCAATATTTAAATCAATCGTTTAGAGCAGAACCAAGTCAAAAAGAAAGTCCTTTCACCTAATGTCTTGTGCATTCTGATGTAAATCAGCCTTAAAACAACGAGCTAAGTTACCTGCTTCTTTTTGCGTATATGTTTTGTTGCAGAAACGTGAACTCCTTGTTGTACTTATATTATTAACTGCATTTTCCGTCGGTTCTAGGTATAACATGGTAACAATATTAAATAGGAAACGGTTCCAAATGTTCTGCAAAAGCTTGCAGAACATTAGCAAGAGTTTCCCATTTACTAGTACATACGTTATGTTCCAATAGGCCGTTGAAGTCCGACTCCACCAAGGTTACAGCAAAATGGGGAATTTGAGCAAGTGAGGAAACACATACTCCCAGTCTGTTTCCACAATACACTAACTGATAAAAAAAGCAAAGCACGCAGAAGTAAGTGTCGTATGTCAAAGTACATAACTTCGTACATCTACGCACTGTTGACTGGTATGTAAGTGATTACGATCGCTATTCCCTGCGACAGGTAGAATGGCCTTCAGAGTGCATTTGTGTTTGTTCATGTTAAGCGTTGCTACAGGCCTGTTAGGGTATGTAAGGAGCCTGAAGTGCGTCAGGTTCTGAGTGATTCCTATGAAACACACAGAGATGCCGGGTACTCATATGAGACAGCTTTATCAGTACTGGACAGAGTTTGAAATGAACCTCATTGTGGATCTCCAATTGGCCATCTGGTCGAATCGTGCAAAATACAAATTTGTGGGGCATTAGAATGCGGCGAAGGCAGGATGTTGCTGCATGAGAACCTGAGGGCAGACTTATTCGTCATCAGCGTTCCAGTCGACAACATCTGACTACCACAAGGGACGATTGCCGTACTGTACATTAAGCACATGGTAACTCTTGACAGGTGCGCCTACCATCGAAGAACAACTAATCGACTTCCAGCAACGTTCTGTCATCATGCACCATGGGTCGCAGTCTAACTGTAGTGTCTCCATCGCCACTGTAGAGTCTTGTACCATAGGAAGAAAGAGAAAGGATGCTTTTATGAGTGGCTGTTATCCTCCTCCCACAACACAAATGGACACGTGGATTAATATCGTTCTTTATTTACAAGCACTGGCTATTGTGCTTATTTGAAACAGAGTGCATGTGTTGTGGTACAAGCTCATCAGGAACAGTCCTCTTGCAGACAATATCGGTAAACCGGCTGTTACAAACTGTAGTCTCGCTGCCGGCCGCGATGGTCGTGCGGTTCTAGGCGCTCCAGTCCGGAGCCGCGCTGCTGCTACGGTCGCAGGTTCGAATCCTGCCTCGGGCATGGATGTGTGTGATGTCCTTAGGTTAGTTAGGTTTAAGTAGTTCTACGTTCTAGGGGACTGATGACCACAGCAGTTGAGTCCCATAGTGCTCAGAGCCATTTGTAGTCTCGCTACAGTCACGCTTTGATCAGTACTTTGGTCGCTTTGCACTGTCGTAGCCTGTGATGTCAGTGACGGATGCCAAACTGGAGTGTGAGTCAGTGAGTCAGCGACTGGGGCCCTCCGGTCAGTGGCTGCAGCCTTAATACTTGCTGTCGTGAGGGCGTTGGCGGTTTGTTGCTTGTGAGTCTGTCTCTGGCCTCTCTCGTGATAGGCGCGCTCGATCCAGCACCTACTAATCGATGTTCGCGCTAGATCTTGGCCGACCGGTGTTCTGGCGACAGCTTACGAAGCACACTAACAGCAGTCAGACAAGGCAATTGCTGTCTCATGTGTAGGCTGTCGCTAAAAACGCAACACAAACGGCTGGACTGGTGTCTACGATCTCTGAAAGAAAAGGTAGTTCAAATATTCTCCCAGTATTTCCAATCACATTTACAGTGGGAACTAAACGGGCTGTGCAATGCTGACAAAAGAAAAACAGTTCTTCTCTTTTCCAGAGGCTACATGTAGTTACGAAACAGTGATATGTCAGGAGATATAAACACTGACAGTATGCTAACGTGCCAAATGAACCGAACATTTCAGTGTTAATGAGTTTCACTTGATGACGTGACCCTCAAATACGCTAGCATCAAAATTATCGAATATATCTAGGATGTAATGAACTGCCAGCTTAGAAGTCAATAAGTCAATAACGAATGTAGAGGAGCTGCCTGATCTGTGTAGAACTGAAAGTTTACCTGACTCGCTCAGCTTGCAAGACGATGTTTAACAGCAGTCCAAGATTTCGTCTGTAACTTAACAGCATTCATTGCATTTTGAAAGCTCCGTAGGAAGGACTAATCTGTAACTAGACATCACAAGTGTGTCACAAGATATCGTTCATATAATCTGTGTCATATTTCGGCGCAGACTCACAGAACAAATCACTGATGACGTATACGTCAGCCTCACTAGCAGATAAAAAGGACAAACAATCTGCACCGTTCCGAAGATCTCCACGCAGAGGTTGATAGACCACGGAGAAATACTAAGAGAAGTACAGTGACGAAATAAAAATAATATGTCTATCTTTGGCGACACACTGGTCTAGATTAGTTATGTATAAAGGATTTTATGTACACTATTGGCCATTAAAATTGCTACACCACGAATAAATGCAAAAAAATGGCTCTGAGCACTATGGGACTTAACATCTATGGTCATCAGTCCCCTACAACTTAGAACTACTTAAACCTAACTAACCTAAGGACAGCACACAACACCCAGCCATCACGAGGCAGAGAAAATCCCTGACCCCGCCGGGAATCGAACCCGGGAACCCGGGCGTGGGGAAGAAATGCAGATCATAACTGGGTATTCATTGGACAAATATATTATACTAGAACTGACATGTGATTACATTTTCACGCAATTTGGGTGCATAGATCCTGAGAAATCAGTACCCAGAATAACCACCTCTGGCCGTTACAACGGCCTTGATACCCCTGGGCATTGAGTCAAACAGGGCTTGAATGGCGTGTACAGGTACAGCTGCCCATGCAGCTTCAACACAATACCACATTTCATCGAGAGTAGTGACTGGCGTATTGTGACGAGCCAGTTGCTCGGACACCCTTGACCAGACGTTTTCAATTGGTGAGAGATCTGGAGACTGTGCTGGCCAGGCCAGCAGTCGAACATTTTCTGTATTCAGAAAGGCCCGTACAGGACATGCAACATGCGGTCGTGCATTATTCTGCTGAAATGTAGGGTTTCGCAGGGATCGAAAGAAGGGTAGAGCCACGGGTCGTAAAACATCTGCCGGCCGGGGTGGCCAAGCGGTTAAAGGCGCTACAGTCTGGAACTGCGCGACCGCTACGGTCGCAGGTTCGAATCCTGCCTCGGGCATGGATGTGTGTGATGTCCTTAGGTTAGTTAGGTTTAAGTAGTTCTAAGTTCTAGGGGACTGATGACCTTAGAAGTTAAGTCCCAAAGTGCTCAGAGCCATTTTGTAACACATCTGAAATGTAACGTCCAATGTTCAAAGTGCCGTCAATGCGAACAAGAGGTGATCGAAACGTGTAACCAATGGCACCCCATACCATCACGCCGGGTGATACACCAGTATGGCGATGACAAATACACGCTTCCAATGTGCATTCACCGAGATGTCGCCAAACACGGATGCGACCATCATGATGCTGTAAACAGAACCTGGATTCATCCGAAGAAAATGACGTTTTGCCATTCGTGCACCCAGGTTCGCCGTTGTGTACACCATCGCAGGATCTCCTGCCTGTGATGCAGCGTCAAGGGTAACCGCAGCCATGGTCTCCGAGCTGATAGACCATGCTGCTGCAAACGTCGTCGAACTGTTCGTGCAGATGGTTGTTGTCTTGCAAACGTCCCCATCTCTTGACGAAGGTATCGAGACGTGGCTGCACGATCCGTTACAGCCATGCGGATAAGATGCCTGTCATCTCGACTGCTAGTGATACGAGGCCGTTGGGATCCAGCACGGCGTTCCGTATTTCCCTCCTGAACCCACCGATTCCATATTCTGCTAACAGTCATTGGATCTCGACCAACGAGAGCAGCAATGTCACGATACGATAAACCGCAATCGCGATAGGCTACAGTCCGACCTCTATTAAAGTCGGAAACGTGATGGTATGCAGTTCGACCTCTATTAAAGTCGGAAACGTGTCCGCAGCCCGTGGTCGTGCGGTAGCATTCTCGTTTCCCACGCCCGGGTTCCCGGGTTCGATTCCCGGCGGGGTCAGGGATTTTCTCTGCCTCGTGATGACTGGGTGTTGTGTGCTGTCCTTAGGTTAGTTAGGTTTAAGTAGTTCTAATTTCTAGGGGACTGATGACCATAGATGTTAAGTCCCATAGTGCTAAGATCCATTTTTTTTCGGAAACGTGATGGTATGCATTTCTCCTCCTTACACGAGGCGTCACAACAACGTTTCATCAGGCAACGCTGGTCAACTGCTGTTTGTGTATGAGAAATCGATTGGAAACCTTCCTCATGTCAGCACGTTGTAGGTGTCGCCACCGGCGCCAACCTTGTGTGAATGCTCTGAAAAGCTAAGCATTTGCCTATCACAGCATCTTCTTCCTGTTGGTTAAATTTTGCGTCTGTAGCACGTCATCTTCGTGGTGTGGCAATTTTAATGGCCAGTAGTGTAAAAACATGGCTATGGGATGCCATCTATGAAGAAAGTAAAAACAGTATTTGGCGTTGGTCCGTTGGTCCCAGCCTAAATTGACATCTCTGTGCTTTGTTGTGCAATGGACACGCTTGACGTTCTGCAAACAGTATGTGCATAGTATCAGCATGGATTACTAAAACGGTAAGGTCGCCAGACATCAGTAACTGAATGTCGATTATATTTTTATTGCTAGAAACACGTACCGTTTAAGATTGCCTTAGGCAATCACGTCTACGTGATTACTCTGCTACTCACAATAATGTGTCTGGCAGAGGGTTCAATGAACCACCTTCAAGCAGTCTCTCAACCGTTCCACTCACTAGGGCTCGCGGGAAAACGAGCACTTTAATTTTACTGTGTGAGCCCTGATTTCTCTTATTTTATCGTGATGATTTCTCCCTATGTAGTGGGTCTTCGCAATCGGAGGAAAAAACTGGTGACTAAAATTTCATGAGAAGATTCCGTCGTAACGGAAAACGCCTCTGTCGGCCGGAGTGGCCGTGCGGTTCTAGGCGTTACAGTCCGGAACCGAGCGACCGCTACGGTCGCAGTTTCGAATCCTGACTCGAGCATGGATGTTTGTGATGTCCTTAGGTTAGTTAGGTTTAATTAGTTCTAAGTTCTAGGCGACTGATGACCTCAGAAGTTAAGTCGTATAGTGCTCAGAACCATTTGAACCATTTTGAATACGCCTTTGTTTTAATGATTGCCGCTCCAATTCACGTATCATGTATGTGGTACTATCTCCCATGTCTTCTTTTAACTTTCTCGTTGTCATCCGTCACTCCCACCTGATGCGGATCCCACACTGCACAGCAATACTCCAGAATAGGGCGGACAAGTTGGTGTAAGCAGTCTCATAAGTAGACCTGTTGCACCTGTTAAGTGTTCTGCCAATGAATCGCAGTCTTTGGTTTGGTCTACCCACATCACTATCTATGTGACTGTTCCAATTTAGGTTATTTGCAATTGTAATCCCTAAGTATTTAGTTGAATTTACAGCCATCAGGTTTGAGTGACTTATCACGTAATCGAAATTTAGCGGACCTCTTTCAGTTCAAAAAATGGTTCAAATGGCTCTAGCACTATGGGACTTAACATCTATGGTCATCAGTCCCCTATAACTTAGAACTACTTAAACCTAACTAACATAAGGACATCACACAACACCCAGTCATCACGATCTCTTTTAGTACTCGTGTGAATAACTTCAGGCTTTTCTTTATTCATTGTCAGTTACCACTTTTCACACCATACAGATATCGTATCTAAATCATTTTGAAATTTGTTTTGGTCATCTGTTAACTTTACAAGACGGTAAATGACGGCATCATCGGGAAACAATTTAAGAGGGCAACTCAGATTGTCTCCTAGGTCGTTAAAATAGATCAGGAACAATAGAGGGCCTGTAACACTTCGTTTGGGAACGCCTGACATTACATTTGTTTTTATGGACGACTTTCCGTCTATTACTACGAACTGTGACCTTTCTAACAGGAAATCATAAATTAGTCGCACAACTGAGGCGATATTCCATAGGCAAGCAGTTTGGTTAAAAGACGCTTGTGCGGAACGGTGACGAAAGCCTTCTGAAAATCTAAAAGTATGGTATCAATTTGACATCTCCTGTCGATATCACTCTTTACTTCATGAGTATAAAGAGGTAGTTGTGTTTCACAAGAACGATATTTTCTGAATCCGAGCTGATTATGTGTCAATAAATCGTGTTCTTCGAGGTAATTCATAATATTCGAACACAATATATATTCCAAAACCCCACTGCAAATCGACGTTAGTGATATGGACCTGTAACTCAGCGGCTTACTCCTATTTCCGTTTTTAGCTATTGGCGTGACTTGGACAACGTTCCAGTCTTTATGTGCGGATCTTTCTGTGAGCGAGCGGTTGTGTATAATTGCTAAATATGGAGCCGTTGTATCAAATGGTTCAAATGGCTCTGAGCACTATGGGACTTAACTTCTGAGGTCATCAGTCCCCTAGAACTCAGAACTACTTAAACCTAACTAACTCAAGGACATCACATACATGCATGCCCGAGGCAGGATTCGAACCTGCGACCGAAGCTGTCGCGCGGTTCCAGACTGTAGCGCCTAGAACCGCTCGGCCACCCCGGCCGGCGCCGTTGTATCAGCGTAGTCTGAAATGAATCTGACTGGTATATAATCCGGACCGGAGACCTCGCCTTTATTAAGTGATTTAAGCTGCTTTGCTACACCGAGGGTATCTACCTCTATGTTTCTCATCTGAGTAGCTGTTCTTGATTGGAATTCAAGAATATTTCCTTCGTCTTCGTTGATGAAGGTGTTTCGGAAAACAGTGTGTAATAACTCTGCTGTAGTGGCGCTGTCGTCAGTGACTTCACCGTTGCTATCCCGCAGTGAAAGTATTGGTTGCGTCTTGCCACGCAAAAATCATATTCTAAGCATTCGACGTGTATAAGTCAATTTCTATGTTAATTACGTAACACAGCTAAACGATTGCACGATTATCATAAAGCTTAAATTCCATTCTATTCCATCACTCCGTTTAAAACGAATTGTGTTATGGATTAGTGGTTCAGCGAAACACACAACAAGCAAAGTACTAGATGTGTCACTTCTCACTAGTGTAGAACATCATTCAAACCTGGCGTCATCTTGTCCACGTGTGCCTCTTGAGTGCCCAGCCACAAGGGCCTTTCTAACGTTCGTCCCCTGACAGGCTGACACGACCCTAGTTGTGTTGGCGCTCGTGAGAAACAGCGTGCTTTAATCGAGTTTCGAATTCCAAGATATCGTCTATACATGGAGCACGCACGCTGTCCTTTAGCGTGACAGGGCCAGACTAAAGACGTGCGCTCCGACGTCTCCAACAGTCCGTCGCCTTGGATTCACTGTCATCGATCATCCTCCACTCAGTCTCGACTTGGCCCCATTCGATTTTCATATGTCTCCAAAACATAAAAATAGAGTCGAAGGCTTCACTTTGATAGTGATGAAGCAGTGCAAGCAGAGGTGAGGTCAACACGTCCAAACATTCTACAGTGACGGTATCAACAAACGCATCTCTGGCTGGAAGAATTGTGTTCGTCGCTAGGGTGGCTAAGTTGAGAAATAAATACGTCGACATGAAGGATAAAGATGTAGAATGTTAATAACGTTACTTTTATTTAAAAAGCTTTAAGAAAGTTTACACAAAAAATTCGAAGCCATTACTTTTCATTACATTCAAGAAAATTACCGAACTGTCAGATTAATAAGCCACGTCTGCAAAATACTAACATGAATTCTTTAGAGATGAATGGAAAAACTGGTAGAAGCCGACCTCGGGGAAGATCAATTTGGATTCCGTAGAAATATTGAAACACGTGAGGCAATACTGACCCTATGACTTATCTTCGAAGATAGATTAAGGAAAGGCAGACCTACCTTTCTAGCATTTGTAGAGTTAGAGAAAGCTTTTGACAATGTTGACTGGAATACTCTCTTTCAAATTCTGGAGGTGGCACGGGTAAAATACAGGGAGCGAAAGGCTATTTACAATTTGTACAGAAACCAGATGGCGGTTATAAGAGTCGAGGGACATGAAAGGGAAGCAGTGGTTGGGAAGGGAGTGAGACAGGGTTGTAGCCTCTCCCTGATGTTATTCAATCTGCATATTGAGCAATCAGTAAAGGAATCAAAAGAAAAATTCGGAGTAGGTATTAAAATCCATGGAGAAGAAATAAAAACTTTGAGGTTCGCCGATGACACTATAATTCTGTCAGAGACAGCAAAGGACCTGCAAGAGGAACTGAACGGAATGGACAGTGTCTTGAAAGGAGGATATAAGATGAACATCAACAAAACCAAAATGAGGATAATGGAATGTAGTAGAATTAAGTAGGGTGATGCTGAGGGAATTAGATTAGGAAATGAGACACTTATAGTAGTAAAAGAGTTTTGCTATTTGGGGAGCAAAATAACTGATGATGGTCGAAGTAGAGAGAATATAAAATGTAGACTGGCAATGGAAAGGAAAACGTTTCTGAAGAACATAAATTTGTTAACATCGAGTATGGATTTAAGTGTCAGGCAGTCGTTTCTGAAAGTATTTGTATGGAGTGTAGCCATGTATGGAAGTGAAACGTGGGCGATAAATAGTTTAGACAAGAAGAGAATAGAAGCTTTCGAAATGTGGTGCTACAGAAGAATGCTGAAGATTAGTTGGGTAGATCACATAACTAATGAGAAGGTATTGAATAGAATTGGAGAGAAGAGAAATTTGTGGTAAAACTTGACTAGGAGAAGGGATCGGTTGGTGGGGCATATTCTGAAACATCAAGGGATCACCAATTTAGTATTGGAGGGCAACGTGGAGGGTAAAATAGTAGAGGGAGACCAAGAGATGAATAAACTAAACAGATTCAGAAGGATGTAGGTTGCAGTAAGTACTGGGAGATGATGAAGCTTGCACAGGATATAGTAGCATGGAGAGCTGCATCAAACCAGTATCAGGACTGAAGACCACAACAACAACAACTTTTCACGACGCCCTCGCAATTTTATGTCAAATGACGTCTGTACAATAGAAAAAAATCTTCGCAAAAGCCTTGCTGCAACGGCGCCCCTCTTGCTTGCGATGTGTCCATTTGGTATTCCGGCGGTTAAACACCGTATTTTTGGCGCTAAGGGACGGCGTGACAAATTTTAAAGTGACTTTGAACCTTTCTTATACTTCCAACAGTTCTTTGTCGATGTGTAAATTTAGCAGTACAAGTGAAAGACTGCATTCTTGTCTTACAACTTTTTTAACCCGAGCGCTTAGTTTTTGCTCTTCGATTCTTCTTGCTCGATCGTGGTTCTTATACGAGGATTATTCGGAAAGAAAGGTTCGAATCGCCGTAGCTAATCTAATGTCGACCGAACATTGAAACGCGCATTCGCACTGATTCACAGCATGCCTTGTTCGAGAAACGACACATTTTGCATTGTAATGATCTGCTGTTTACAGTGTCATTTCGAAACATATAAAACAACCGATCAGCCCGTCGGCTATGTAATATGGTCAGTGATTCGGTTTTTGACAGCCAGAAACGTTGCAGCAGCTGAAATTCATCGACAGGTAATTGAGTTGCATGGCCTTAATGCGATGAGTGACAGCAAAGTGCGTAAGTGAGTGAGAGCTTTCAAGGAAGAACGGGAAAATGTTCATGATGAACCGCGGTCAGGTCGACCATGAATCATCTCAGATGATTTGGTCAAAGCCGCAGACGACAAGCTTCGTGAGGACCGGCGATTCAAAAATTCAAGTTCAGCATTGGGATTTCCGAATGTGGGTAGATGAAACTTGCACAAAATTGTCTCTGAAAACTTGTAATTTTTCAAATTGTGCGCAGCATGGATTCGCAGGCTGCTCACTGAAAAACAAAACAAAAAAAAAAAAAAAAACGGAAGGAACGGCTTGTGCTCTTGAGTTTTTGGAGTGATATCATAAGGATAGTGATCAATTATTAGCGAACTTTGTCACAGGAGACGGGACATGGGTTTTTCATATGTCCGCAGAGTCTAAATGTCAGTCAATGAAATGGAACACGTATTGTGTAATACCCATTTTTTCCTGTGGTCTGCTCCTATTTTTCTGAGAATTTGTAACATTTTACATAGTCATACGTTTTTTTCTTTATTTCGACAAATGCTATCAACGTGTCTTGACTTTCATCAAGTCTTTCTTCTACATCAGACGTAAAGACAGAGCAACCTATTTGGTGCATTTATGTTTCCGAGCTAAGCCACATCGAATTCACTGAAAATTTTCCTTTCCATTCTTCCGTACGTTATACTTGTAAGAAACTTAGATGTATTAGGTGCGCTTGCTGTCTTTGGGACGGTGTGGATGGTATTTTTCCGAAAAGTCTAACGGTATTCATCCACTCGTAGATTCTACAAACCAACATGAATAGGCGTTTGATTACCACTTTCTGCAGCATTATTGTTTTCGGTCGGACTATCGCAATAAGAAATATTGTAGTCGCAGATACACGTCCGAAAGTTTATGGACTATTCTATCTGCTGGGAAAGCTTCAAACAACAAACCCTGTGAGTTACGGTTACAAGGTAGTAAGAGAACATTTCATATTGTTCAACACTAAAATTGTATGTGAATGCCTCTTCGTTCCGTTTTTATAGTATTATTTGAACACAGCCGGTTTCTCGAAAATTGATGCAGCTGAGTGAACGTTCATTACACTGAATAAATACTGTGCTGAAATCGGTCGACATGCAACGGGACGCGAAGAACGTGTAGACGATACAATTAATAATAGGCAGGTTCAGTGTAACCGCAGGTACACTGACTGCACTCGCAGACTCGCTACAAAAGGAGACACCCGCCGCAAACCAACGAATCATTAACTACTTATTTAAAAATGGAAATCAGACTCGAACACTGCTAATGAAACATGAAGTTGCAACGCCGCTGCTCACAATTGTTAAGTGAAGGCTGTCGGCTGCTCCGTTCTCTGTGGTGAGATACAATGCCTGAAGTTTGGTATTCTCGGCACACTCTCGACATTGTAGAGCTCGGAATATTGAATTCCCTAACGATTTATGAAATGTAATGTCCCAAGCGTGTAGCTCCAACTACCAGTCCGCTTTCAAAGTCTGTTAATTCCCGTCTTGGGGCCATAATATCGTAGGAAAGCTTTTCACATGGATCACCTGAGTAGAAATGACTTTATAACCTCAGTGTGTATCCTCACTTATTTCTAGACGGTTCGCCGCTTCTGGTTTCTAGGGGAATCTAGTAACACAGCATCGGCCGGCGTGGCCGAGCCGTTCTAGGCGCCTCAGTCTGGAACCGCGCGACCACTACGGTCGCAGGTTCGAATCCTGCCTCGGGCATGGATTTGTGTGATGTCCTTAGGTTAGTTAGGTTTAAGTAGTTCTAAGTTCTAGGGGACTGACGACCTCAAATGTTAAGTCTGATAGTGCTCAGAGTCATTTGAACCATTTCTAGTAACACACCGCTATTCCGCATGTGACACATCGCTGTCCCATTACTTTCGTCACTTCAATGTAAATTCATGTGAAACCGCTCAACAGGGGAAAGGCGACTGGACCTACTGAAATACCTATATGATTCCATGTAGTGTACGTTAAAGATATTGCTTTCCTTCTATCAGCTGTCCGCCGTACGTCATTGGAAGAGCGAAGCAGTTTCAGGGACAGGAGAAAAGCGGAGGTCATTTCTGTCTTCGAAAAAAAGTCTTTGAGCAAACGCACGAAGCTATGGCTCTATATCGCAGACGTGACAGTGTTGTAGAATTTGGGAACATGTTTTATACTCGTATGTTAAAACATTTCTTGAGTACGAAAATATTCTCTAGAGGAAGCAAAATGGATTCCGCAAACTATCGTCGTTTGAAACCGGCTCGCTCTTTGTCTATGCGACCCAGGAAGCATGAGATGGCCAAGGTCGTAGGAAGGCGTTCGTCGCGGTTCTGCGGTGATTGCAAATGAACAAAATGCTATGGTACGGAACAGCAGACAAGCTGTGTGATTTGACTGAAGAATTCCCCGTAAACAGGATAGAGTATGTCATCATTAACAATGACAAATCTTCAGATGTCAAAGTTGCTTCGGGCATGCCACTAGGAAATGTTACTGGATAATCACTTTTCGCAGTATATATAAGTGACCTAGTGAATGATGTCGGACGTTACTATAAGGCCTTCGCGAAATCTTCAGTCTAGCAGACACAAGTCGCAACGCTAGAAAATTGTAGCGAAATGCAGGATCGACGCCTGCTACAGAGGTTGCCAGCTGACCAGCAGCATAAACAAATGTAACATACTACTCATACATAGGCTGAATAAATTACACGGTTGCAGAACAACCACTGAAAGGAGTCACAAGCAATAAATACCTCTTGAGTTGAACTTTTCCTATGCTTTTTGTCGCATAAATGCTTTTAAAGACTAATAATTAACACGTTAGTTCATATGTAAAGTAACCTGGCATTTGAATCTGTTCTTTCTTTTTATTTTTTATTATCATTATCTTTAAATGGAGTTCCATTCTTTTTAGGAATCGGAGGTTTACAGGTTGCTACTAATAATTTTGCACTTCTTTGTTCGATTCTGTGTAGACACCACCGGGTAATGCCCTTTGGAGACTAAAACGGTCAAGATTTTTTTTAAATAAAAAGAAAACTGCAAATGGTTTTGACACATTTGTCATGAAATCAGGTTACAATGTATCACACCACATGCCAGTTCACTATTAGTGAACAGTGCACGTGAGCAGGTGTACCATTTAGATACAAAACCTCGCTCAAGCATTCAGTTTTGCTACCTGTCTTCTACAATGACGACAAAAGTGTAAAACTGTCGTGTCTGTTTAAAATGTTTCTCCAAAATTTCTAGACGAATCATCGCGTGGTTTTCGCAGGTAATTTGAACATATCTTGTGGGGTACCGTATAGGCTCTTCTTCATCAAAATCGGATCACGAAAAAAATATCACAATTGAAAGTTTAATCCTTGCTAATAATATTGTAAATGCGAAAGTAACTCTGTCTGTCACGTTTTCACGAGTAACCTACTGAGCCGATTTCGATGAAATTTGTTATGGAGATAGGCTGAACCCTGAAGAAAAATATAGGCTACTTTAGAAAGTGTGTAGTACAAAATACTTATTAATTTGAAGAATATTACGCGAATTAGGGAAACATATGCACTCTTTCATAAAGCTATTTACTCTTTGAGTTTTGAACTTTATCATATTTGTGAAAATGCTTTTATTGTTTTGTATGTGCATATGTGCAACGTGATACAGTTCAAAGTAATGAATGCAATGTTTGTACAGTCTTCCGTGTGTTCAGTTCATACTCTCACAGTACTTATTGCATGACGCACACGTTCTATAATGTGTTGCTACTTCAATAGCACGATGCGAAGATGCGTGCTCCTGGCCGTGCTACACTGTACGCACTGCTAGGCAGCGAACGAAGTTGCCTATGCCGACGAACCGAGCGTTTGGACAGCTTGGGATGAGTGGGGGACAAATAATGAGCTATCCTTATCCGATCAAGTAGGCACGTGAAGGTGGCTGATGTTATTGCACATAAAGTTGCTTACTCACCATCACTTATCATGACAAAGCTTCTGATATATGAGCGCAGCTACTGATTGCAGCTAGTTAACAATAAAGGTACAATTATCATCGATCTGACATTTGGTTTGAACACAACGAACTTTACTAGGCACGATCCTGTTAGATGTGGTATGGCTTTCTCTTCTTCCTGCTGCTTTTGAACTGACTTTCCCAGCCAATTATAGGGGGACGTACAATTTAACATGGACGCCTAACAACGGCGCACCATTGCATTTAACTTTCAGAGGTAAATAAGTGATAAATGACAGATAACAGTCCTAGGACGGGCTGGGGATCGAACTCGAGACCTGCATACCTATAGTCAGGCAAATTAACACTGATTGTGAGCCACCGAGTTAAAGAGCACAATGCTAGTGTTGTTACATACATAAAGATTAATGAGTTGTAAGGTTCTGTCATTCCTCATTTTCATCTTGCTGGAAGTTTATTTGTATATTTTCATTCGCTCCCAGAATGTTGCTGGTGATCTCTATGTTAATAACAAACTACACCTTTCAGCTGGTCGTTTCGAAATTCTGGCAGAATTACTTGGTGAGCATACACTGCCGATTAATAGTTTTCGATCACCCGTAATAAAAACCGTATACCGTACTTCGTTTCAATGTACAAACACATCGAACAAAGTAAATAGACCAACAATATAAATATTTTCTCTCCCTATCATTAAATAAGAAACAAAATGTTCTAGATATCATCCTCTTCATAATGACCACCATTTGCCCTTAGAACAACTGCACAAAATGTTGGAATTCTGGAGATAAAATTTTGCAGTATTTTTGCAGATATTGCAGTCTAACATGTCTGCAAAGTATTACATTAATCTTCATCCTTATATGAACTTGGTTTTCTAATCTCCCTTTCAAGCTGATCCCATAAAATTTCAATGGGCTATAAGTCGTTTGAGTGACGTGACCAAATACTTCAGTTCCCCATATTTCACTTTTCTACTGAAATACCCCCTGCATAATTTAGAAGTGTGTTGGGGATCATTGTCCTGCCGCAGAACTAACCAAAAATTCCATATGGAACTGCATTGTTGATCAGTATCCATCGATGCACTTCCTTCTTTAATGTTCGCCTACTTTATCATCCGAAAAACATCCCCACACCCTGACCGACCCTCCATCATGCTTCGCCATTGGCTTCACACTGTGCGTCTTAATACGTTCTTCACAAACTCGACGAACACAGTACAAATATTTCACACTCAGATTCATACGTGAATAACGCCTTGGGTCATTTCTGCGCGCTCCAGTTTTTATAATGCTGTGCCAAAGGCAATCTTTTCATCTTATTTTGAGTAATAAAGGTTTTTTGCCGCTATGTGCCCCTTTAAACCTTATTCACAGAGACGGCGTTACACTGTTGAGACAGAGACTGCAGGCTGCCCACATACCATTTACTTCCTCGCGAAATACAGGTGCAGTACGAGTCCTCTATACTCATATGAACTGATCCTGCCTGTATGACGTTACTCGGGGTCCTCCAGATCGCGAAACACAGTTGATGGCACCAGTTTGCTTGAACCACTGCATTGTATACACTACAGCAGACTAGAGAGCGCCAACTTTCCTTGCTATTATCCTACTACAATCGCGTCCCTGACGCAGAACTACAATAACAGCACGTTTTTCAATTACAGTCTCCTTTTCTCGTCCCTTTAGGATATGACAGCATGAACGTACTGCTAGATGCACACAATGTGCTGTAAGCTAATACGAACTGCCTGTTACACAGGACGACGGCTATTCGAATGGAACCGTCTATTGCACGTCAGTGTTGTGGATGCTTGTCAGCACCCTTCGGCATGGACAACCAGACATCTGCTGTGGCCCAGCGGTTCTAGGCGCTTCAGTCCGGAACCGTGCTGCTGCTGCGGTCGTAGGTTCGAATCCTGTCTCGGGCATGGATGTGAGTGATGTGCTTATATTAGTTAGGTTTAAGTAATTCTACGTCTAGGCGACTTATGACCTCAGATGTTAAGTCCCATAGTGGTTAGAGTTATTTTAACCATTTTGAAGCAGTCAGATACATAACAGAGACGTTTGGTCTTCACACTTTTCTACTGGTTTCATTATCAGAACGAGGATATGACAGAATATTCCAAACGAAATCTGTGTCTTAATTACAAATCCGTAGTTGTGATAGGTGATCGAAAACTTTTGATCGATAGTGTACTATTGATGTCTTGAACCGGTAGGTCATGTGACTTCAGTCCTATTTAATGTATCTGGAATGCTGACAAAATATTTCAACTGCTGTAATTACATGGAAAATAGTTTATAGATTTTCACTATGTATATGAGACGGCGATACTATTTTCCTGGATGTTCTGAAAAATCAAACGTTACAATCCGCCACAATGTTCAATAGAACGTACAATTCTAAGCTTAATGAATTTTAAATTGATAACGCACACGCTTGTACTGAGGCGTTGAATGAAGTTATTCGTATTTATCTAAGAAAAGCATAGGTCTTGCAGGTGCCTCTATTAGTGAATGATACTATACAGAATGTTTAATAGTTCCTGTTACTGGCTTTAGTGGTTGTAAAGGCGACTTGCAGAAAAAGTCCTGATAGAGAACCCATGTCTGGAAATGTACGGTTTGGACGTAACACAAGTTTGAAGTTCGAACCGCTTTCACATCAACGTGCTTTGATCTGCAGCGGACGATGTTTAGAGTTCTTGCCGTCGCGTTCTGTTCTGTCTGACGAAGGACGTCCTCCTCAAAGTCGGGAGTGCGCCGCGCACGTGGGTGCCATAGTCAACCCTCCTAATTTCGAACGTACGAGTTCCTCGATGCCGTCAGAAAAAATTGGTATGTGGTGTCATCATTACAACACACACTGACGATGGCAACCTCTTCTCAGTTTATGTGCGTACTGTGAAGCGGGAGATTTGAAAGTCATCCGATCTTCGGACTTACAGTGATGAGCCAAAACATTCTGACCACCTGCTTAATAGCTTGTTTTTCCATCCTTGGAACAAAATACGTCACTGATTCTGCGTATCAGGGACCGGTCACTTCGTTAGTAGGTTTTTGGATGTATGTGCAATTAGGTGTCCGCGCACAGGTCATGTAATTCGCGTAAATAACGAGTCGCTGATTTCCGTACACGGTGATGGCGCCTGACAGCGACCCAGAGAGGTTCTATAGGATTTACAGCAGGCGAATTTGGTCGCCGAGACATAAACTTGAGTTCACTATACTGCGCCTCAAACAACTGTCGCACGGTTCCCGAGACACGGACAGTTATATGAAAGATGGCATCGCCGTCGGGGAAGATGTCAAGCATGAAGCGATGCGGGGGAGGGGGGGGGGGGGTTCGCAGCTGTCAGCGTATCTTCGATTAATGCCACAGGTCCCACCAGCATGTGTCCGTGTCGCGCTGCACGTTTCGACCCGCCATTCACCTCGATGACGGCGTTTGTGGAGACCCAGTGTCGCTAAATGTGAACTCACCCGAAGAGCCGACACGTTTGCATTGATCGATTGTCGAATCGCGATGGTCCCGTGCCCACCGAAACAGGAATTGACGATGTCGTTGGATCAACATGTGGACACGCAGGTGCCGTCTGCTGCGGAGCCCCTTCTTCAGCAGTGTGAGCTGAATGGTGTGCTCCGAACACATGTGCGTCCACCGGCATAGTGCTCTTTCGCCATAGGTGCCACAGATCGCCATCTGTCCTCCTTTCTAGAACAGACGCCTCCGAACTCTACGTTCTGAGAAGAGTCGTGGATGTTCAACCACTTAGCGCCAAGTGGTAGTGTCACCTCTCTTCTACCGTTTTCCGTTAATGCTCACGATAGCAGCAGGTGAACATTCGACCAGCTTCGCCGTTTTCGAGATACTCGTTCACAGGCTCTGCATAATAGTAATCTGCCATTTGTGAAAGTCGCTTATCTCAGTGGATTTCCACATTTACAGCCCTTGTCTTTGCTAGGGTGATCCCCCGTCCGTGTATGGTACTGCGTCACGTGCCGGTAACGTCACCAGGCGGCATCCAATGTCACGGTGGGCAGTGGCCATAATGTTCTGGGTTATCAGTGTATTTTATATCCAAACGGTACATTTACAGACATGAATTCCTTATCAAAATTTTATCTAATAAGTCTCCTCTACAGTCCCCAGAAACCTGTAACAGGAATTGTGAAACGCCCTGTGTGCTGCAAAGTATTGGCTAGTTATCATGTTTTCTCTCTTTACAGCAGTTTTCGTCATCAGTGTACCAACTGTTCTCAATCACATTATAAGTTGATCGTTTGTTTTATTTACAGGTAAGAAAACGTGGGTCAACTTCAGACTGGTGTAATGCGGATCAGCTGCAACTCCACTTACTGCTGGTGTTCGCTGATAACCATTAATTTGCAGCTTCTGCCGTAAGTAGAAACAATTGTATAACTGGCGTTGAGTCAGTGTCCCTTACCACACCGTTAATATTCAAAATAATATGTAAATTTCATTTTGCCGTTAAGTTATTCTCCGATAAATTCGTAACGAAACTATTTGTTGTTTTATGTAACAATATTTTGTAACTTGAATATCTTCTGAAGAGCAATTCACTTCATGAGTTTCTTACTATATTATTCAGGAACACATAGTATAGGTCAATAAACGAATATATCATCTCTACATAAGATTTTTGTCTACACGAACCACACCCACTGGGTCCAAAATGATAAGGTCAGAGGAGAAAGAAGAGAATACATTTTCGTGGGCGTAAACAGTACCGTTAGTTTTGTCCGTGTAGCGTGAAAGAAAACGTGAAGCATAGAGACAAACGATCTCTCTGTCTTACCAGTTGGATACTTTAAGAGGAAGACTGTGCGTCATATAAGCTGCCTCCATCGCGTATCACTCGTGCGGACCAATTGTTTAAGTTGACAGAGATAAGGTTGTCAATCGAGGGCCAGACATTGTCTCTCGATCTACTCTTACCCATGTGCTCCTGAATCCGAAGACTCGTTGGCTGCATCTCTCCAGGTTAATCTCCCCTATTCCAGCCTCCTCATCTCTGCATAACTGTTGCATCCTACAACCCCTCGAACTCGCTTATTTTATACAGGCATTGGTCTTCCTCTACAATTTCAATCACTCCACACTTCCTTTCGTTACCTAACTTACGATCCTCGGATGCCTCACGATGTATCCTACTAACCAATCACTTCTTTGAGACGAGTTGTGTCACAAATTTCTATTTTTTCCCAGTTCGGTTCAGTATATCCTCATTAATTATTAGATCTATCCACTTTTTTCTCACAATTGAACTGGACAGAAAATTAGTACCAAAAATCACTTGCCTTCCAGTTTACGGTGGCATGTGGAGTATATTGGTCTGTAGGTAACATACAGATCCGTAGATAACATGTATTGGATGATTTCGAAAATTGTTAAAAGCAAACAAAACAAACACAGGTTCTAAACAGCAAAAATATTCGGAAAGGAAGTGAAACGTCTATGTTCTGAGATGTGAGAGTAATGGTCATTTGAAGTAAAATAAATGAATGATCTACACTCCTGGAAATGGAAAAAAAGAACACATTGACACCGGTGTGTCAGACCCACCATACTTGCTCCGGACACTGCGAGAGGGTTGTACAAGCAATGATCACACGCACGGCACAGCGGACACACCAGGAACCGCGGTGTTGGCCGTCGAATGGCGCTAGCTGCGCAACATTTGTGCACCGCCGCCGTCAGTGTCAGCCAGTTTGCCGTGGCATACGGAGCTCCATCGCAGTCTTTAACACTGGTAGCATGCCGCGACAGCGTGGACGTGAACCGTATGTGCAGTTGACGGACTTTGAGCGAGGGCGTATAGTGGGCATGCGGGAGGCCGGGTGGACGTACCGCCGAATTGCTCACAGTACATCGATGTTGTCGCCAGTGGTCGGCGGAAGGTGCACGTGCCCGTCGACCTGGGACCGGACCGCAGCGACGCACGGATGCACGCCAAGACCGTAGGATCCTACGCAGTGCCGTAGGGGACCGCACCGCCACTTCCCAGCAAATTAGGGACACTGTTGCTCCTGGGGTATCGGCGAGGACCATTCGCAACCGTCTCCATGAAGCTGGGCTACGGTCCCGCACACCGTTAGGTCGTCTTCCGCTCACGCCCCAACATCGTGCAGCCCGCCTCCAGTGGTGTCGCGACAGGCGTGAATGAAGGGACGAATGGAGACGTGTCGTCTTCAGCGATGAGAGTCGCTTCTGCCTTGGTGCCAATGATGGTCGTATGCGTGTTTGGCGCCGTGCAGGTGAGCGCCACAATCAGGACTGCATACGACCGAGGCACACAGGGCCAACACCCGGCATCATGGTGTGGGGAGCGATCTCCTACACTGGCCGTACACCACTGGTGATCGTCGAGGGGACACTGAATAGTGCACGGTACATCCAAACCGTCATCGAACCCATCGTTCTACCATTCCTAGACCGGCAAGGGAACTTGCTGTTCCAACAGGACAATGCACGTCCGCATGTATCCCGTGCCACCCAACGTGCTCTAGAAGGTGTAAGTCAACTACCCTGGCCAGCAAGATCTCCGGATCTGTCCCCCATTGAGCATGTTTGGGACTGGATGAAGCGTCGTCTCACGCGGTCTGCACGTCCAGCACGAACGCTGGTCCAACTGAGGCGCCAGGTGGAAATGGCATGGCAAGCCGTTCCACAGGACTACATCCAGCATCTCTACGATCGTCTCCATGGGAGAATAGCAGCCTGCATTGCTGCGAAAGGTGGATATACACTGTACTAGTGCCGACATTGTGCATGCTCTGTTGCCTGTGTCTATGTGCCTGTGGTTCTGTCAGTGTGATCATGTGATGTATCTGACCCCAGGAATGTGTCAATAAAGTTTCCCCTTCCTGGAACAATGAATTCACGGTGTTCTTATTTCAATTTCCAGGAGTGTATATGAGATAGAACATAACTCTTGTACATTCTACCATACGTAACGATTCCACTAACACCAAAATTATTTAGCACGTCTAAAATTCCGGAGCAATATCACATTTTTTGCGACTCGTATTGCTGTATCTGACACGGCATCGGACGAAGATACCGGTATAGCCAGCAGTTTCGCTGTGGACTTCGCCGATAGGCGATACCGACTTCAGGAAGACCCCGGCACGTTGTTTTCTCCAGTGCCTTCCTAGGAGGGATAAGACGATCGACAGCGAGCATGCTTTCAGTCACTGATCCTTCATCGATGTCAACAGATCGTTGGCGAAACTGTTACTCTGACAGGTTTGTAGCTTCCAGTCCAGTTGGAATATTCGCAGCTCCTCAACGGGAACTGTTATTGTAGCCATTGTCGGTATTCTGCTGCCGTAATTGTGCTTGCAGTAATTATGCAAACGAGCAAAATCATTTGTTCTATAACTTCTCCTGTGTAGTTTTCATTTTTCTACTCTGTATTTTGGCTTGTTTGTTTTTCTTAATAAACTGTCAAAGAACACGCAAGACCCCTGACTGGAATGGCTGTGAGCGTGTAACCAAGCGCCGGAGACAGTGAGCGTAGCCCCGGTAACTGTGTGCTCTTCATGCGGTAGAAATTCGCGGGTTGCTGTATTGGGAATGAATGGGCGTGTAGGTTTGTCACAGTGAATTGCAGTTACTTTCGGGTCACTGTAATGTGGTACACACTATTTTTTCATAGTGGCCATAAATCAGACGTTAGGGCATGGGAACAAAAGAAAATTTCAGTTGAAGGTAGTACAATGCTGTCACAAAGGTTATATACCTGGACCGCGCGCGGGGCGCACCGACTCTTAGGAAGCGCCTGAGGGAGGAGCGGGAGGGCGTTGTCCTATTTGTCCTGTCGCCGGCCCATCGCCGGTCAGTACATCTGCGCACCTGATGATGGCAACGTGGTCGAAGGCCGAAATACTGTGTCCTATGCACACTCATTCCAGGCTGTTCACCCGAGATTTATTTCGTCAATAGTGATAATAATAATGATAATAATATAACAATAATTATAGTGGCAGACAATAATATCAGCAATGATAGAGGCAAATACAGAAAGAATTTACATTTGTGCAAATAAATGTTTCTGATATAGCGAACTATGGGAAAAGGAAATTCAAGGAAAGTGCGCCAGCTAAGAATACTGGGATATGAGGAAGGTCTGGTTGGATAGAAGGATGCACAAGAGTAAGGAGCGCACACATGGTCAATTGTAATCCTTTTTATTGCTTTAGTGGATATGTTATTAAATGCCCTCTCAAACTGGAGATGTTATTCAGTGGTGTAATACAATGCATGATGTTATTCCAGAGGCGAGTTTTTGAGAAAGTGGCTGAACGATAGAGTGGGGCAGAAAGGATTTTGCTCGGACGGGGACAGATGTTTCTGCCATGCTGCTCAGACAAGAGCGTTAAGGTCGAAGTGAGATATGGGGGACAGCGTTCGTTGATAATACAGTAGAGAAGACAGAAGGCATGAAAATCCCTGCGCTTGTTCGCTTGCTGCCAGGATAGTTGTGCGCATAATGATGAAATATGATCAAAGAGTCAAACTTGACAGATATAACGAACACACTCATTCATAACCAGGCACCGTGAGCTTTTCTGAGAAAGACCTTGTAATGTTACATAGTTGTAATCAATAACTGGAAGTATAAGTATTTTTACAAGTTTAGTTTTTAGCTCAAAAGGGAAGAGCTTTCAGTGTTTATGTAGGGCACAGAAAGAAGCTAAAGCCTTCTTGCACATTGCAGTTACGTGGTGGGGCAATTTAGATTTTCATCTATTATTACCCCTTTAGAGCTCGTCTGTGAGAGGCGTTTTTGAAAGTGTTTCACAGAAATGGTTAAACACACGCGTGACCCGCATTTCTGGGACTCCCAAAGGCAATGCAACAGTATTACGGAAGTCTCAAGAAGCTCTACAGCTACTGGTGGCTGTTACAAAGTGTGTGTGTGTGTGGGGGGGGGGGGGGGGGACCCTCACACTGTGGCTTGGATGCTATATGGTGCGGCAACCGCGGAAACCAGCGCGGGGAAACATTCCAGTTGGTAGTAAAGGTTCGGGAACCTGATATTTTGTTTCTCATGAATAACTACTCTCTGTGGCAGCGATGTGCTGTTACTTGTAGATAGGGGGAAGAAGACGTGGTTCGAGAAAACTAACTGCGAAATAAACAGTGGCTAGCGAAATTTAATGCCAGTTCAGAATGACATTCGCGTCATCCAAACCACAATGAGAGAATGAATTTCCGCTTGGGTGATCTACCATTTTGATTGATATTACAATGGCCTTTCCAACGATGTACGCTGCACTCCTGGAATACGGACTAACGCTTCGGTTGATTCCATAAGCATATGCTACAATCTTTTAGAGCAGTGTCACATCAAGTTATATATACTGACGCGTCTCTCTGCAACTGTTATCACTTGACAGATGCCATGTAGAACTCGAGATTGGACGATTAGAGTGTGTGAGAGGGTAGCTTGGGTCTTTCATTGATGGTAATTATTGTAGCAGTGCTCAACTGACATCTCCAAAAGGGTCAGCTGCAATAGAGACAGAAAGAAACAGTGCTATCGTACATTAGAACCGAAGTGGCTGCTGCAGTACTAAATACCCGAAGTGGCTGATGCAATAGTACATACATACTCTGATAAAACCCACTTGCAACAGTGCCCATAATATTGGTTCACACCAAAATGTACCCTGGACAGGAAGATTCTACTGACAATAATAATATCCATGGAACGCTACTGTCACTAGTTCTTGTTACCAGTGAAGTCTCAAGTGAAATATTTGAACGAACAGCAACTATATAACACTCTACACCTACAGTGTAAGAAAAACACAGTAATCGTCACAAACCTGATAATCTAGTTTAATAAATCAGCTAATAAATCCTAAGCTGCACACATCTCTCTTCTACTGAGTCGCCAAGACTCATAAACTTCTATCAACGAAAAAGCGGTTTGGGAAGCACGAGAATCAATTTTTACCTTTCCTTTATGAAACTTCACACGAACGCGTTACTCTATTGTTCTTCACTGATAATCTATCAGATGCCAAAGACATCCTGAAACATCTTTCCTATAAATATATGTAAATAACTGCTAAAACACACAATACGATATCAATATACAAGATTTAATTTCATCGTTAACATTACTTGCAGCAAAATATTTACAGGCAGTTGTATGAACGTAGCCTCCAATACAACTTTCAGTAACGTATATAGCAAGCAGAAGCTTTTTTTTAATACGTCCTTTTTTCGATTTTGGATTCCGGATTTGTTTAGATACAGAGCTGAAAAGCCAACTCCGACAAATTTTCGTTGGGTTTAAGCGGAATATAGTTTTATTTAGTCCTTAATTTTAGCAATTCTCAAAGCTGCACTTAATTCGTAACCAATAATATCAGTTTTAGACAAGTTTAGTGCTCATGGAGTTGTATATGTTTCCATTCTTCAACCGAGACAGATATCTATGTACACAAGTCTAGTTAACGAGCTTCGAAGACTCACGTGCTGGTGGATATAACAGTAACAGTTTTTCCCCCTTTTGTCATATTATGAATAACCAATAAAAGTCATTAGCATTGCATCAAACGAGATTTCTTTCGCTGATGGGAAGGCGTCATACGAGTTGTGTTTGTAGGACACTAGGTTGACTGAAAAATAAGAAGGTACAAAAAGTAAAACTTCGGACTAACATTCGTAACTTTCAAGCAAAAATTTTGGAATTTACTCACACGTGCTGTTGTTGTTTTTGTTGTTGTTGTCTTCAGTCCGAAGATTTGTTTCATGCATCTCTCCATACTACTCTATCCTGTACAAGCGCCTTCATCTCCGAATAAGTACTGCAACCCACGTGCATTTGATCCTGCCTACTGTACTGGCTTCCTGCTCTTCCTCTACACTTTTACTCCCTATACTTCCCACCAAAACTAAATTGACGATTCCTTGATGTATGATAATGTGTCCTATGAACCGATCCCTTCTTTTATTCAAGTTAGGGCACAAATATCTTTTTTCACCAATTCTGCCTCTTCACTTGTTACGCAATTTACTCGTCTAATTTTCAGTATTTTTCTGTAGCATTTTTCTCTTCTTGTCTGGACTGCTTATCATCCACGTTTCACTTCTGAACATAGATACACGCCAGACAAATGCCTTCAGAAAAGATGTCCTAACTCTTAAATTCAAATTCGGTTCTAACAAGTTTCTCTTCTTCAGAAATACTTCCTCTGCCACTGCCAATCTACATTTCATATCGTCTCTGCTTCAGTCATCATCAGTCACTTTGCTGCCCAAATCTCACTTGAAGCGTCTCGTTTCCTCCCATAATTCCCTCAGCGTCACCTGACGTCATTCTACTACAATCCATTATACTTGTTTTGCTTTTGTTTGCGTTCATCTTATATGCTCCTTTCCAGACACTGTCTATTCCCTTCAAATAAACATCCAAGAACATTGTTGTCTCTTACAGAATTGTAATGTTCTCGGCGAATATTTTATTTCTTCATCCTGAACTTTAATTCCCTTTCTAAATTTCTCTGTCCTGTACTTCACAGCTTGCTCACTGTAGAGATTGAATAACACTGGGGATAGGCCAGAACCCTGTTTACTCCCTTCTCAACCATTGCTTCCCTTTCACGCCCTTTGATTCTTACGGCTGCCGTCTGTTTTCTGTGCAAATAGTTTAGCGCTGAAACATTCAGGAGTCACAGTTTCGGTTGGTTAGTTGGTTGATTGATTTGAGGGATGAGGGAATGATGGAGAAGGAAATCGGCGGAGCCAGAAACTATTTAGGGAAATCACGGAAAAACTAAATCAGGATTGCCGGACGCGGCTTTGAACCGTCGTCCTCCCGAATGTGAGTCCAGTGTGCTAACCACTGCGCCACCTCGCTCGGTCACGGCTTTGGTATTTCAGCTAAGAAATAGAACTGAGTATAAAAAGAAATTGTTCAGGTGTGTGTAGCACTCGCACATTGATGATTCCTTAGAAACTTAGTTATGTATACATATCTACATTCCGCGTATCGATGACCTAGACGATTTTTGCCTGCTATCGACGTTGATACATGCAAGATAACGGTCCCAGGGATTCCAAAAGTTTCGAGAATACGTTAATTTCAAGTTTGAAATAGGATAACAAATGACATATTTTTTCGAGTGATATAATTACAAATTAACAATTTTCGGATTTTTTATTGTAGCGTGAAACATTAGTTTTTGGCAAATTTTTTGATTATCGGTCAACGGAAAGTGACCTGTACGTTTTGAGGAGTGAGCTTGTGAATATCAAACTTTGTGCCATAGATGGCCATATCTTTTGACTGCAGTGGCTTAGAAGCTCCATTATTTTACATCTCCAGGGGACCATAGACGTTTATATGTGACATAAATTTCAACTTGATAGGTGTACCCCTTCCTGAGAAAAAAGGTTTTGAACAGTTAGACAAATAGACAGAAGGGTAGACGGACAAGAAAGTGATCCTAAAAGGGTTCCGTTTTTACGTATTAAGGTACGGAACCCTCACAAGTTATACTTCAGTAACGTATATCTAACTAGAGAAAAACTTCGGGAATATAAGGTGGATTAAGATGTTCGAAGCACTGCGGTGAAAATGGATATAATGGTGAGACAAACAAATCATCTACAAAAACCGGAGAGGTTACGAAAATGGAGAACAGAAGAAGTCAGTACTGAAATAAGAAGGTTACAAGGCTAGAAGATACTGCTGTTTAACTTGTGATCAATGTAGCAGTGAAATCAGTGCCGGAAATTTTCAGAAGTTCGGTAGAGAATGCAGGGGGGGGGGGGGGGGGGCGGTATAAGTAGCAAAGCTAAGACTAATAAGCGACGGTGCCCTTCTGGCGACCAAAAGAACAACCTGTAGGACCTGCTGACTGGAATGGACCATATACTTCACAACATGAAATACAGGTTAAGACTAAGTAAAGTTGAGACTAAACTGATGATGAACATTGGGAGGACAACGGGGGCGTTCTATTGCTTTGGAAGAAAGATTACAGTGTTACCAAAGCAAGGAAAGTATCAGAAGTACATAAGCACAGGTGAAAAATGTCTTCATCTGACTGGTTCTGCTGCCAGCAAATATAGACATGTAATTGAATGAACTTACCTGACTCTATACGTGTGGTTGACAGGAATTTGGGTGAGCGACACAAGTGTGCTAGAAAAAAAAATAACCTGAAACATTTGGGGGGTTGACAAGTTAATGGAGAGTATGGCATAACGAGATACCGCAGATGGAAAAGTGGATCTGTAAAGAAGTCTATCGAAAGCTTTCACGGAAGAAGAGGTTTGTGGACTGACGAGGGAGCCAGAAATAGTTAACTAGGTTTTGACTGATGCAGTGGGAGAGAAAAGCTGCATTGAATATACTAATCAAATTACTGAAGATACTAGATTTAGTAACATGATTTTCAGAACAACATGAATACATATGATACGCAAATTTTTGCCTATATTCCACGACTTCTCCTACGAAACTGCGTCATTGACCCAGAACTCTAACTAAACAAAAATGGAAAAAAATGAAGATGAAAAGTAGAGAAGAACTCCATACACTTATTAATTTTTTTTATAAAATAGAGTTGAGAATTACCGAGATGTAACTACGTAACTCCAATTGCAAAGGAAGCAGCTGTTGCTAGGTTGTCAGTATTACAGAAAGGTTAATAAGTCATGGTTGGAAAACATTGATAGGAATTATTTACAGAAGATTTGAAAAACTGATAGAAACCTACACCTGGGTAGATCAGTATGGGCTCTGGAGAAATGTTGGAACACGCGAGGCAATACTGACCCTATGATTTATTTTGGAAGACAGGTTAAGGAAAAGGAAACCTACGTTTAGCTAAAAGTCTGCAGTGGAGCACTAAGGGCTAATTTCGACATTGCCTCAACTTCTTCCCACAATGCTGCCATGGCACTACTTTTTTTTTTAATGCGAGTCGTTGCTTAGCGTGTTTATTCGTTTACTTAATTAACACTCCTTTAGAATGAAATAAAAGATACATATTTGAATAATTCTTTTTACGTTAGAGTTCAAACATGGAGAAAATCTGAATCTCTTAAAGAAATTCTTTCCCTTTTAATGTCTTTCAGTCCGTTGTTCTTCTTCTGCCTCTACTTCTCTGTCCTTCATCCCCTTTTCGTTTGTCCGCCCTTATTTTTTTCCACCTGTCACAAAAATGGTCCACCACGGAAACAGCACTGAAGACGCTCGCCTTGTGTGTCAACAGCAGTTATGGCATTCGAAACATCTCTGACTGCGCATCCTCAAAGGTTTGTTTGAGAGCCTGCAGCGAGAAATACCACTCTGTCTCCACACCCATGCTGCAGCGCAGTGTTTTGCATTGGAAATTGCGATGTGGGCTACAATAAGAGACCAGTAAACCCCCTATTCTTCAAACAAACGAACTACCATGTATAAAACAGCTTGAATTTTCTGATACCTTTGTAAATGAGGTAATGTGTTAAATATTTGACGTTAAGCCTGTAAGCGAGTAAAAGTTTAAAAAGGTTTGTAATTATGCTTAAAGTTTCTAGGACGGCGCTAAGTACTGTCATTATCAAACAGTGGATGAGTGTAGTCTGGGTAATTTGCACTCCTTTTTTTAAGGAAAAGGTCGTTTTACACGCGTCTCAAGGTCTATGACGGCATATCTCCTGAACCATGTCACAAATGGTATAATTATGCAGGTACATGTGAATACTGGCTGCAAAGCTTGTTGCGAATACAGTTAGCTGTAAACAAGCAATAAATTAAAACGTCGTGCCTAATGCTGATGTTTTATTGCATGAATAACTAAAATGTTTTTTTGAGAGAGAAGTAGTTTCGTTGTTTGTTGTTGTTGTGGTCTTCCGTCCGAAGACTGGTTTGACGCAGCTGTGCAAGCCTCCTCATCTCCGAATAACTACATCCTTCTGAATCTGTTTAATATATTCATCCCCTGGTCTGCCTCTATGATTTTTAACCTCCACACTTCCCTCCAATACTAAATTTATGATCCTTTCACGCGTCATAATGTGCGCTATGAACCGACCCCTTCTTTTAATCAATTTGTAACAGAAATTTCTTTTCTCCCCATTTCTATTCAGTACCTCCTCGTTAGTTACGCGAGCTACCCTTCCGATCTTCAGCATTCTTCTGTAGCACTACGTTCCAAAAGCTTCTATCCTCTTCTTGTATAAACCGTTTATCTTCTATTTTCCACATCCATACATCGCTACACACCATTCAGAAAAGAGTTCCTAACATTAAATCTATATTCGACGCTAACAAATTTTTCATCTTCAGAAAGGATTTTCTTGCTATTTCCGATCTACGTTTATATTCTCTCTACTTCGGCCATTATCAGTCGTTTTGCTGCCCAAATCACACTTTAACTGTCTCATTTCCTGCTCTAATTCCCTCAGTATCATTTGATTTAATACGACTACATTCCATTATACTTGTTTTGCTTTTGTTGCTGTTCATCTTTTGCCGGCCTGAGTGGTCGAGCGGTTCTAGGCGCTACAGTCCCGAACCGCGCGACCGCTACGGTCGCAGGTTCGAATCCTGCCTCGGGCATGGATGTGTGTGATGTCCTTAGGTTAGTTAGGTTTAAGTAGTTCTCAGTTCTAGGGGACTGATGACCTCAGAAGGGCCATAGGGCTCAGAGCCATTTTTTTCATCTTTTATCCTTCGGTTAACACACTGTCCATTCCATTCAACTTCTCTTCCAAGTCCTTTGCTGTGTCTGACAGAATTACAAGGTCATCGGGAATCCACAATGTTTATATTTCTTCGAAATCTTTGAAATTATGTGTAAAGTTTATTGGAAGTCGCTAAATGATCTCATTCTCAAATACAGAATGAATATAGTGTGGGTAATTTGTGGGCCGTGAGTTACCGCTGCCTCAAGATATATACACTGATTCTTGTTGTGTTTAAATTGTAACTTGAGATAATATCTCCTAATGAGTACATTATCAAAATGTTTTAAATTTTTAAATTCTGTCAATAATTACATGTCTAACGGAAAATCAAACATTTGTTCAAAATGTTCAAATGTGTGTGAAATCTTATGGGACTTAACTGCTAAGGTCATCAAATGGTTCAAATGGCTCTGAGCTCTATGGGACTTAACTTCTAAGGTCATCAGTCCCCTAGAACTGAGAACTACTTAAACCTAACTAACCTAAGGACATCACACACATCCATGCCCGAGGCAGGATTCGAACCTGAGACCGTAGCGGTCACGCGGTTCCAGACTGTAGCGACTAGAACCGCACGGCCACCAGGCCGGCGCTAAGGTCATCAGTCCCTAAGCTTACACACTACTTAACCTAAATTATCCTAAGAACAAACACACACACCCATGCCCGAGGGAGGGCTCGAACCGCCGCCGGGACCAGCCGCACAGTTCATGACTGCAGGGTCCGAGACCGCTCGGCTAATCCCGCCCGGCGAACATTCGTTGCTCCTGGGAGCCGTTAGACAGGCGACCTACAACTGAAACTGTGAATACGAGCTGTTTAGTTATATACTGCAGACCTCCAAGCCAGTGACTCAGCACAGCTCTTTTTCGCAGAAACTGCACTGTCGGGCGACAGTGCTATTGAAGGACGGGGGGGGACGGGGGGGGGGGGGGACGTTTCGTAAGGGGTGCCTTATTTCAAAAACTAACGAATGCAGCTGGATAAACCCTATATAGTTAATCGTCTCCAATCCAGAACTGAAAATCAATCCCGGCCGACGCAGAATTAGCGCCGCGTCGTCCTGAACTCAATCACGTGACCCTGCAGATAACGGCGCGAGCGGCCAGGAGGGGCGCTTGGCGACTGGCGCAGCCAGATAACGCCGAACAATAGCGCGCACTCTGCGGTGCTGGTGTGGCGGCCGCACCTACCGGCTGCTCCGCGCTCCCTGTCACCCATCATCTGCGAGGCGAGGGTCACAACGTTTTTGCTATCACCTCGGAAGAACGAAGTGACGAAATTAATTTTTCTTTTCTGGAACATGTGTGCAGTCATGGTACACGCTGAAATTGCGCCATCTTACACTCATGCTCATAAATTAAGGATAATTGCAGAATGTGATGCCACACAACGTGGCACTACACAAAACTGGCGCTAATAGCATAGGCCCGTAGGGAACACACACGACACAGGTCTGTAAGTCCACGGTATTGGTGATAAGTTGAGAAAACCGTCCCAAAATACATGTGCTACAAAACGCCACTGTTTCCTGCGCATGTACCCCGACATCAATATGGGATATGATCACCGTGCACACGTCCACAGGCCGCACAACGGGTTGGCATACTCTGGATCAGGTGGTCGAGCAGCTGCTAGGGTATAGCCTCCCATTCTTGCCCCAGTGCCTGTCGGAGCTCCTCAAGTGTCCTAGGGATTTGAAGATGTGCAGCGATACGTCGACCGAGAGCATCCCAGACGTGCTCGGTAGGGTTTAGGTCTGGAGAACAGGCAGGCCACTCCATTCGCCTGATATCAAGGTAGTCCTCCAGGATGGCAGCTCGGTGGCGCCGTGCGTTAACATCCATCAGGGGGAAGGTGAGACCCACTGCACCCCTGAAAAGGTGGACATACTGGTGGAAATGACATCTATCCCGATACACCTGCCCTGTAATAGTTCCTCTGTCAAAGACATGCAGGGGTGTACGTGTACCAATCATAATCCCACACCACACCATCAAACCACTACCTACACACAGGTCCCTTTCAAGGACATTAAGAGGTTGGTATCTGGTTCCTGGTTCGTGCCAGATGAAAACCCGGCGAGAATCACTGTTCAGACTATATCTGAACTCGTCCGTGAACATAACCTGGGACCACTGTTCCAGTGACCATGTACTGTGTTCTTGACACCAGGCTTTACGGGCTCTCCTGTGAGCAGAGGTCAGTGGAATGCACTTTGCAGGTCTCCGGACGAATAAACCATGTCTGTTTAGTCGTTTGTAGACTGTGTGTCTGGAGACAACTGTTCCAGTGGCTGCAGTAAGGTCCCGAGCAAGGCTACCTGCCATACTCCGTGGCCTTCTGCGGGCACTGATGGTCAGACATCGGTCTTCTTGTGGTGTTGTACACTGTGGACGTCCAGTACTGTAACGCCTGGACACGTTTCCTGTCTGCTGGAATCGTTGCCATAATCTTGAGATCACACTTTGTGGCACACGGAGGGCCCGTGCTACGACTTGCTGCGTTTGACCAGCCTCCAGTCGCCCCCTCATAACGTCATCAACATGTGTTCTTTGAGCCGAGCCATTTCCAACACACAGTTACCATTAGCACGTCTGGAAACGTCTGCACACTTACTCACTGCACCGTACTCTGACATGCACCAACACACCTCTGCGTATGTGGACTGCTGCCAGCGCCACCGTGCGACGACCGCAGGTCAAATGCACCGCATGGTCATACCCCGAGGTGACTTAAACCCGAAAACCGCCCACCAGAGTGTTGTTGCACTATGTATCAACATTATCCTTAACTTATGAGCATGAGTGTAGAAAGCTCATCGACAAAAAGGTAGTCACACCAGTGCGCACGCTCAGATGAATCGTTAAGCCTTTACAAATGTCGCATTAATCGATTCACGTACTCAACCGCACGCACACTGCCTGTACATGAGCATGAGGTTGTAGCGGTCAGTGAGACACCTATCTTTGAAAGGGAAATTCTACATAAACATGAGTAAATGTAAGGAGGGACATGACAGAGTGGCAAAAAGGACAATCTTTCTCAGCTGCGTCCATGGCCGTAAGAAGTAGCTGGATTTGTTGGTGTGTTGTAGCAGATTGCTTAACGTGGCTACAGGCAGTGGTGTAACACATGTGGCCACGAAACCGTCATCAGAATTTTGGTCAGAAAAAGTTCCTGACTGTGAAAAACCAGAGGCGCGTTTGACTGTTGGAGAATCAAAATCGCTTCCAAACTCAACAGGAATTGCTACAGACAGTGAATTATAGTCCGATCCAACCTGTTAGCGAGAGAACATTGCGAGAGGAACTGCCTACTACGAACATTTTATGATGAACTAAGATCTTACATAATTTACTCATATTACTGAAACTTGCGATACCGTTTTATTTTGAACCATGATTATAACTATTTTCGAATATCACTGTCTGGTTATTTAAACGATTTTGTAACAGTTTGGCGAAGTTCTGCCGTGCATGAAATTAGTCGAGTTTATATTGATATTTTAACCCATCCTCGGGTTGTACTACGAAAAATAATTCTTATAAATGCCCCAACAAAATAAAAAATACAGCATCGTTCGCAATTTTATTTTATAAAATCAGAATAATTTTTTCTATGCGAAATGTCAGTTATACTTGTTTAAGTTACCAAACTATATTATGCTGATTTTGTAATGTGGCTCAACATCTGCCCTTTTGAAAAACAATTTGTTGTCGCTTTCGTAAATATATTTTATTTCCATAATATTTTCGTAGTATTTTCATGTGTGAACCACATCATGTAATTTGTACCTGTATTAAATCGCAAAAGCAGAATTGTGAACAACATTAATTTGAAGCATTGAAAGAGCGTTATGTTTCAAGAACATTACTTGATTGATCTACAGGGGGATTCAGGTTCCCCTACCTATGCTGCCTGCAACACTGCATGTGCCCGATTTTGGTCCTACAGAAAAAAAAAATGAACACTAACTTTAGCAGGAAATTTAACGGAGCTAAATTTTGTCAAGTGCTACATATTTTCTAGACGCCGTAGTTTTCGAATTATTCAAGAAAAACGCACAAAAGTGACTCCAAAGGCGTTTTTCTCGAATAACTCATAAAATTTGTAGCCTCTAGCGAGAACGAATGCCAGTACAAAGTTTAACTACCTTTAATTTTGTACGAAAAGGTCCTGCTCATTTTTGGTGTAGAATTAATAGTTTGCTCATAGCGAATGGGATTATATGAAAGACTTGTGGGTTTTCTTTGAAGGCACTGTGCGTTGCATAAAACCAATGGGTCGTGGGGCAGTTGAAATCACCCTGTATATAAATTCGTGCCAAAACCACCACCAATTCGTCACTAGTTTCCCGACTATGCTCAAGTGTACTCTTACTCTCCACTCAGGGCTGAATAACAATCTTGGAGCTACAACTATTTTTTATAAAGTTTATGAATTCAACAAGAAATCTACAAGCTGACGCCAGCTGCAAGATAAGTAAACTGTATTGCTATATAAAGTCCACCTCTGAAATTATTTCTACGAATATTGCGTCAGCAGTGTCGATTGCAAAATTGAAATAAATTTGAACTTTTGAACCACGAAGTTATTATTAAGGGGGAACTTTGGAGCTGGTCAACTCGTCAGAGGCCATTGCTCAAAAAGGCGCAGTAAGACGACGACGCTTAAAGTTTATTGGGCTGGAAGAATATGTGACTGGTTTTCTGAACACCTCCACCCCTCCTATTAAATATGGATTTGCCTGCAGAATCATCTGACTTGAAGCTACAGAAAATCTGTGGGACATGGGAGAAACGCCATCAGCTTCCCCGCAATGTGGTAGTATTGCGCGATCAAATCACGTGGAAGCGACATACCTGCGCAACCTTGTGGACTAACTTCCTAACTGGAACCAGGCGGTTATCAGGTCCAGCGACGGAATTACAAGGTGTAAAACGGTGCGTATAATGAATTCTTTAGGGAAGTGACTAGTATTGTTGTCTGATGACCTTATCACACTTCACTGCTAGAGGACCCAATACAAAATGACGCAGTCCATTGATGATATGGAGTCTCTTGCGGTAGTTCGGTTTATGAATTTGAAACGGAGCAACGGTTCGACAATCCGTGTCAGGTCGTGGAAGTATACGGCAACAACGCACCACCATGTAGTGGTCAGGTGGAGGAGAAACTTCCATTGTGGTCAGACAACAAATCAGCCTTAATGACGATCTGTGAAGAAGTGGGAGCCCTGGTGCTCGAAAGTCGCCAAATCACAATCGAGGTGGTAGCGGAAAAAGAGGAAATCTATCACGGATCAGTTGCACGACTCTTTGAACGTGGCAGAAATGGCCGGCGCTGGATTCAGCGTCTTCTGACACCCATTCATAAGGCTCCCGAAGCAGAGGCAGCAGCCGTGACAGGCCAGGTGATCCGTTTAGTCTTTTAGTGACTGTGGACGAGTGCTGGGTGGGTCACTACGACATCGAGACGTACGAGCAAAACAAGCGGTGCAAACAGGTGGTTTCCATCCGAAAATTACGAGTTGCCTCCTAGACGGCGACTTCCAAAACAATAGCCTCACAGGTTCTCCACCTTCTCTCATCTCATACTACTCGACTTCAAATTCCTGTTAATTCACATGTTTTTTGTTACAGGACTAGTTCCACTCTTCAAGTACCATCCTTTATGCAGATAACACAGTGGGCGAACTAACTGCAGTCTCAGCCGTGTAGTTCTCACATGTCATTTACACCGATAAAAATGGCGGCAATGTTGAGTTATATCTTGACAAAATATCAGCCTGTTCCAAAGGGGTACCTAACTCTTAATGCAGAGAGACGAAAAGTTGTGATTCTTGAGATTTTCCCAGGGTAAAGAGTATTCAATGAAGTTTCAGGGCTGCAGACGGATGACGTCGACTTCTTGCCATCATATTTCGACTGTCAAGAATTCATCCATCTGTAGGTCGCTGTTTTGCGCTGGAGACTGCTATTGCGTGTCACTAACATTAGTCCAAAAATTGGCGCGAAAAGGCATGCGCAAAGGCCGAGGCTACATGAGCAGATTCTGTCGTGTACTACTCCCTTTTCGATTATTGCTGCACCTATGGCGCTCTTTCTGTCGACGTAGCTCACAGAGCTAAAATTCAGATTGAAAATTAATACAGTTAACCGTCAGTAGACGTTTCAAGAGTCATAAAATCTTTGCTTTCTGAAGATATTAAAGGAATCACCCGACCCAATGCCTTAGCCAACTGAAAGCCGTCATCACGATTAATAAGATCTTCCGCCAAACGTAATCCACTGATTCCTTAATAATTGAATTCTAGAAGGACCTCGTCGAGACTAAGATTTTCGTGATAGAAGAGTCCATCGAATGCCCTGTGTAGATACAATATTCGGATATGCTGTGAAAGGCAAAGGTGGCGATCGTGTTCAACGCACCTTTCACGAATTGTGCCCGTTGTCTGACCAATATAGGCTTTGGCCCACTGGCAAAGTATTCCGTATATTCCCGACTTCCGCAGTCCCAAATCGTCATTTGCCGAACCGAGAAGAGCGCAGGTCTTTGCAGTTGAGCGGAAGGTTACTTTCACAAAATGTTTCCTTAAGTTTCTGCATAATTTCTAATAAATATTGCCGACATTTGGGAGGAACGCCCTAGACTTGAAGTACTCCTTTCTTGAGTTATGGGTGACCACGTTTCTCCTTCCTTAAAGCCGTGCTGATCTGATTTGAAGAATATCCATTATCGTTGAACACAGATTATAGGCGTTCCTTTGCAAGCCTGTCTCCATCGAACACAACATGTGGCCACTGCATCCACTTCGAAGGACGCCCTTAGTTTGTGACGGGTAGTCGTCGCTAGACTCTTGACGCTTGCAAATGGAGGTTCATGTAAGTGCGGTTACGGTACTCAGAATGTCCCAGTGTGAGCTTCACGAAACGCGAAGTTGTAACAGTCTCAACACAATCACATGCGGTACAAAAACATGGTAATGGCAATGTATGGTGTTATACAGCGGTTCAGCAGAAATGACCCCATTTATTGGTATACTACTAGGACGTAGCAATTTCTCTATGGAACTTATAGCCCATATATTGCCCAAGTATAGCGGCAGTCAATTGGAAAAGATACAAATGAAAAAAAAGGTAGGAAAACTGTTTATTATTTTGACAGTAATCACTATCAATGTTAATGGAGGGTGACAATTATTCAACTATATATGTAAGAAAGTCGTCATAACTTCTGAACAGTTTGCTTTAGGACTTTAAAACTGCGCGACTGCCCGTGGGGCATGGTGGGAATTAGTATGCGCTTGCACATGGTTTCGTTTAACGACGAAGACCACTTTAATTTGGGTAGGTTCGTCAATAAGCAAAACTGGCGCATTTGGGTGACTGAGAATCCGCATTTCGCGATCGAGAAGTCTCTTCACCCTCAACAGGTGACTGTGTGTTGTGCAATGATCAGTCACGGAATAATCGGTGCGATATTCTTTGATGGCAAGGCGACTACCGAACGCTACGTGAAGGGCTTGGAAGATCGTTTCATCCCAATTATCCAAAGTGACCCTGATATCGACAAGTTCTGGCTCATAAAAGACGGAACTCGACTCCATCGAAACACGGGAGTGCTGATGTACTGGAGGAGCACTTTGGGGGCCGCATTCTCGTTTTGGGGTACCCAGAGGACATTGGCATGGGCCTCGATTGGTCGCTATATTCTCCGGATCTGAACACATGAGACTCCATTTTGTGGGGCTATATTGAAGACAAGGTGTACAGCAATGACCCCAAAATCGTTGCTGAGCTGAAAACAGCCATATAGGAGGCCATCGACAGCATCGATGTTCCCCGGGACATGCATAATTGTGCTATTCGTCTGCGCTACATCATCAAAAATGGCTCAAATGGCTCTGAGCACTATGAGACTTAACTTCTAAGCTCATCAGTCGCCTAGAACTTAGAACTAATTAAACCTAACTAACCTAAGGACATCACACACATCCATGCCCGAGGCAGGATTCGAACCTGCGACCGTAGCGGTCGCTCGGTTCCAGACTGTAGCGCCTAGAACCGCACGCCACATCATCGCCAATGATGGCAGTCACATCGAACATGTCATAACTTAAATCAGAATATCTGTAGTAAGGTTTACATGTTGAATAAAATGTGTGCACACCGTAGTTTGTAACTAATTTACGTTTTCTCATAGAGTTCAATACTTGTCACCCTGTGCATTTACCCTACTATGAGAGAAGAATGTCAGTGCCTTCGCGGAAAAACTTTTGTGGTTCACTGTGGAACCAAGATTACCCCCAGGCGTGCACCTCTTCGTCCGAAGCAAATCTATGGCCACGAATATGTTTCTTCAGGGCTCCAAACATGTGGAAATCACATCGCGGGAGATTGGGGCTGTATGGAGGGTGTGTAAGGATGTCCCAGCGAAACTTATGCAGCGTAGTCAAAACAACGTTGGCAACGTTGACAAGTCTTGTAACAGAATGACGCTGTCCGTCAACATTCCTGGCCTTGATTGCGCCCTTCATTCGGCTCCCCCCGTCGGAGGTTCGAGTCCTCCCTCGGGCATGGGTGTTTGTGTTGTCCTTAGCGTAAGCTAATTTAAGTTAGATTATGTAGTGCGTAAGCTGGGGACCGATGACCTCAGCAGTTTGGTCCTATAAGACCTTACCTTACCAAAATCTCCCCCATGCGATTCCATATTTTGGAGCCCTATCATGGTCGTCGATTTACTTCGGACGAGGAGGCGCACACCTGGGTACTACTAGGGTTCCGTGGGCAACAGAAAACTTTCTTGCATGGAGGCACTGACCGTCTTCTCTCACACTGCGAAAAATCTCTTAACAGTTATTGCGATTGCTTTTGAAATAATAACAGTTCACTTACTTTTTTTCATATGTCTCGTTTTCACTTGACTGCTCCTTATATACGAGATTTACAGCAGGCCGTACTAAAGGGCGACATCAACATTCGTTAAAAAAGACTGGCAGGCATTCCACGATCTATTATGGTTCCCCTGTACGTCTGCCGAAAATAGTGTTTAAGAAAACTCAAGAACTGAGAGGAATACGTTTTAGATCTTTCCGTAGCGATCACGTAAACGTCGTGTAGAAACGATTAGGTCGATAACAGATTCCACAGAGGCCTACAAGAAATCACTCTTTCCACATTCCATCCGTTAATTCAGTGATACTACACGTTAAAACATAAATAAGAAGTAACCTTTACCACTTTTGAAAATGATGCTCCTAGTGTAGATGTAATTTTTCAGTGCTGCTTCATCCAGTATTTTACTGGCAAAGCTAAGCGGCGTGTATGCAGGAAAAACTAGTTAGCCTTAAAATATGTCGGCGTTAAATTGTATCTTAAAAATTTCACTACACAACATAGATTTTCATTATAAGGTTCGTCAGGTTCGCAGCCGGCAATTACGCGGATCGGTTGATAAATCCCACGTAAGCGCCGCTGGCATGAAAACATCTTTCCAAGGCTGCTGATCAGCCCATTAGCCGCTTATCGCTTATAATCGATACTCGCTGATCGGACTAATTACGAGAGTGCCTTTAACGCGATGGGTCGTTTGCAAACGCGATGAACACGAAGTCAGTCGTTCACATCTTTGTAAGGAGGGCGAAAGAATAAAGATAACGGGTTGCAATAAGAATTATCCAACACTAGACGAGTACTGTCAACAAACTCGTCTCGTAATCAAAATTTATGTACAAGAATTAGTGACGGAGAGACTCAGAGGAAGTCTGTTTGCCTAATGGCATTGTAATAAGATTTCCAAAGTATCAGAGTTCTGAAATTCTGTCAGCAGTCAGTATTGTCATTTCTTTGTAAATGTGTCTGATATGACAAACATGGAAGTCAAATATAGAAAGCAATTTACTTTGGTTTTGTGTGTTTTGAAACATCTCATTTACTTTATGGTAACGGTAAAAGATTAGTGTCCTAAATTTAGGACACCTAAAAAAGCTTTCTCCGTTTCCTTAACAAACTTTTAAGTCTCGCATTTATATCTAGTAATTTCCCATATGCAGCTACATATTCTGAAAACGCACACGCTCATATTTTTGGACAAAATGCAACCGACTTCTTCTCGTGAATCTCCTCATATTATAGATGGGAATGTGGAGGCAAATTGCAGTAATTTTATTTTATTTAATCCTGTTCAATGATCGTTGACGAAACTGCACAAGTTCTTCAGTCCTTTCTTCGTAGTTGTAAACTATATGTCGTGCAATATTGTTAGTGTTCCCCGAGAGGAAGGAATATTGTTTACTGTTGATCCAAGTGGTATCGATGTCTAAAAATGGTTCAAATGGCTCTGGGCACTATGGGACTTAACGTCTGAGGTCATCAGTCCCCTAGAACTTAGAACTACTTAAACGTAATTAACCTAAGGACATCACACACATCTATGCCCGAGGCAGGATTCGAACCTGCGACCGTAGTGGTCGCGCGGTTCCAGACTATCGATGTCTAACGGCTATAAAGGGTGGGATGTTTATTGGCTGCATGGAATTTTAAATTAGCGAATTTCATAACGGCTTAGTCGACAAGGTAAGATAAATGATTTACTGAATAATCAACAATAGACGCCTACGTGAGTTGCGACGCCTTGAAGTGAAATTTACACATAAAGTAATTGCAATTATTATACAACTTCTGATGTTATGTGTTGTGTTAACGAAATAAGTTTGGTATCCAATATAAAAACAGCATGAAGCGGACCCCGTACCACAGGACGTAGCTGCTGTGTTGAGGTAACGTGGTTGAACGCTAAACCTGCCCAGTCACCGGGCAATGTTTGCGTAAAACACAAATAATATTAGCAGCACCATGAGAAACAATTAATAAGCATTTATTAAAAGAATGCACATAATGAATACTCAACTTTAGTCTGATGAGAAGGCATGTCACTGGAGTAAAATTTCAGAATACTGTTCTAATCTAACTCTGTGAACGAATACTAGTTAGTCTGTTTTTCAGTCTGGACTGCTGATGGTGACAGTCTACAAGTTCTAACTGTTAGCACATACATACTTCGACAGTCAGCTTTTACTGTCCAGTGACAGCTGCCTGTAATTGGTTGATGACCGATCGGCAATTGGAACTTCCGGATAACTGGAAGGCTAAAGGTATGTGACCCGTTAAATCTGCGATCGGGGGAAGAACGTTCATATGTGACTATTGACCACAACTATGTGGCAGCACGTCGAAAAATACCTGACGAGTGAGCCCTCAGCGTAATTTGCTGTCTACTGTATCAGTCGGCAGACACTACATTATGAATAAATCGTAAGCATTTGTTTAAAAAAGGGCTACTTTGATGGTGTTGAGCTGTTATAATCTTTAAATAAACACACCGATTCAATCAAAATTATCACTTCGAGGAGACATTCCGTTAGTAATGTGTAAAATCCACCTTTGACCTTGATAACGGCCTCTACTGTACACAAGTTTCTTCAAGTATGTCACACACAAATGAAGCCACTCATGGATTAACAGGTCTCGTCGAGCTACCAAACTGCGAGGACGTTGCTGTTCCAGACAGTCTCAGACATTTTCTGTGGGATTAAGACCTGATGATCTAGCGCGCCACTCAATGTCTGGCACCGTACCACAGTGTACTACACACAAGCAACGTCCGCTTGCGGTCCCGTGAACATGGCTGTTGCCATCTTTTAAGACGGGAACGTGTTCTGGAGATGCAGAGAAAAGGGCAATGCCGGTTCACGTTCGTGGTAACGTACATGGGCGGGCACAAGATGTGATACGAAAAACAGAAGCACCTGCGGCGTGAAACTCCCTCCTTACCGTTAAAGACCTGATTAGGTCGTCGGTGCACTGACCACCTCGTATCATTTGCAGAAGGGGCAAAACTGTGACTCATTAGATCATACTAGACGCCTGGAGTTAGCAACTGTTCAGTTTCTGTGTTTCTTTGGCCCACTGAAGAAGTGCAGCTTTACGAACCGTTGTAAGCAATGGCCTTTTTGGAGGTATTGTCCGCATTGAAAACCTATTCCAGGCTGCTCCCTTTGTAACGTTGGTTCGGAAACTGGTTGACATGGACTTGCACTCAATGACAGCAGCAACTCCTATGGCGTTCAAACCGTTCGTTACTGAAAAGGCGTGACACTCGTATTTCGCGCTCTGTCAGTTAAGATCTTTTTGCGAGCACAGTTCTTAATCAGCTGTTATCACTCTGTGTTACTTAGAACATAGTCGTACACCGTTCCTTTTAGACAGGCTAGGTAGTCGGATTTTATACTCTAACGATTCGGGTGACCTCAACCATTCTGTAGTCATGGGCACGTTCAAACACAACAGCTCATTTGTGCCATTCTGTTGCGTCTCAACTTAAGTCCATCGTACTGCGGTGATTCCATTCAATGGACTGACGCCTTCGACCCCCCTCACCCCCACCCCCACCCCCAACACACACACAAGCACGCAGACAAGTGACCTCTTGGTGTCAGTTATATATAATTCATAGTCCTGCAAATCGACCACTGTACTCATTAAATGGGTTGACCAATATAATACCTGGTGGGCTTACCTAGAGGTAGTGGTAAGAAGTGACATGAAATGTTAAACGGGACCGGTACATGAAGTCAGTACGAGAGGGTAGAAGAAAATGCCAAAATTTTTGTTTGAAGATAATGAGATAATGCATTGTATCCGCATAGGCAACTTATGTTGCTGTTACATTTCTTAATTGAATTGCATGCACATGCACACTCAAATTTAGATGATTGCTTTTCAAATGATGTATTTCTTTGAATTGTAATTTATATTTTTCTTTGGCTTGTGCCTCGTCCCGCAGTTGGCTCAGGGTCGGCATTGTTGCAATCGGATTTGGCATGGTTAATTTTTGAAGGGGCGGCCGGATGCCCTTCCTGCCGCCACCTCATACGCCCCGGCATGGAATCAGTGTACCCCAGCTGACTGTATCTAGTGTATATCATGAGAGTGCGAATGTGTTTCAAATATCTGCGAGTCGTGTAACTGAGGCGGGACATGGGAACCAGCCCGGTATTCACCTAGTGGAATGTGGAAAACCGCCTAAAACCCACATCCAGGCTGGCTGGCACAACGGCCCTCGTCGTGAATCCGCTGGGCGGGTTCGATCCGTGGCCGGCGCACCTACCCGAGTCCAGGAAGCAGCGCGTTACCGCTCTCTGCTAACCTGGCGGGTCTTTGAATTGTAATTTATATGAAGTTATATTAAATCAATGTACTGGCCAGTGATTTAAACAAATTATATTACTTTTTAAATGTTTTGCTATTATTATTATTATTATTATTATTATTAAATAATAGGTGTCTGTGGGTCGTTAAAAATTGATAACAAGTGCTATGTGCTATTGTGGAAGACGGGTCACTGACAGGTTTGAGCCCTGAATCCACGCCTCAGGTAAATATTAGAAATGAACGTTGTAACGCAAACGAAAGCATTGTTGCATAAAAATGCAAGGGTGAAATAACAAAAGGCAAGATTTGTGAATAGCACATTTTATACCAAAGTAATAGATTCAGTTAAATTTAAGTTATCGCATGTTTAATTGATTTTGTACTGTAGAACGACGATAACAGTTATACCACTCTAGTAGTAACAGTAAGTGAAACATACTTTTGAAATTTCTGTCTCTAATGTCATCACACTTTTGACTATGACTTCTTAACAACTCATCAGCGTTATTGTTAAAACTACTGATGCTTTGAATAGCATGAATCTTTGTTAGTCTTACACTTATGCCAATGAACCATGCACTATTCTGAAGACTTTGATAAATAACCAGCGTATTTTCTGTAGCACAGAACATGGAGGTAGGATGGCGGTGATAGGGAGACATATAACACGTGTTAGAAAGTTTTGGGACACCTATCAGTGGACATTCATATTGGGTGTGTTCAGTTTTCGGCTTTATGAGCAGTTGAACCCTGCTGTGGATACATTCAGTGAGGTGTCTGAATGTCTGTGGAGGAATATCACCCTATTCTCCTCGAGAACCGAAACCAGACACGTTAGTAATGTTGGGCGATGGTGTCTGTACTTAAGCATTCCACTGGGTTCAGGTCAGGAGTATGGGCAGGCCAGTCCATTTAAAGAACGTTGGCCGCAAACCACTGCCTCACAGCTGCTGCTTTGTGACAGGCTGCACACCCATGCTCGTACAATCAATCATCGCCTCGAATGGTTCCTCTACTGTACGCAGTACACAATTCTGTAAAATGCTTTTTTATCCTACTACATTTAGAGTTTTCATCATCGCAAGAACCACTAAAAACACCCACATTCCGTCACATCACCTCCTCTGTAAGTTACTGATGACACTACAGATTACGGCAGTCAACGTTTCCCAGGCAGATAGTGTAGTCTCCGTCTCAAATGAAATAATTTGCATTTTCGTACTCAACCATATCGAGACGCTGAACAATGTTTTATGTCTTGTTTGCAAAACTTTGCATAAATAACGAGAAGTCACTTTCAAAAGTGCAGACAAATAGAGGAGACGACAAAAGAAGACAGATCTCCCTCGTTAATTTCCTTGTGTGCCACCGAGCTCCCAACAAGCTGAACTACGTCGACACAATCTCCCGCCGGGCCCTCTGTCAATGTTAATTTGAGACGCGAGGAGACGCTAGGCCACTGCATAATTAAAAATCTTAAATTAAGCGACTTTGGCGCGACCCGACAATACAAAGAGCGTCTCTCCGCTCTGCAGCCCTCTGGAAACATTTGCATTGTGCCAGTAATTATGGGGTGGCCTCGGGTTGGGTGCAGTCGCTCCTTAATACTTTGACGTAGTGTGGAGTTGAAGGTAACCTGACTTTTGGACTCGGCTTTCGTGTTAAGACCGTTGCACAGCTAAACCAGTGGGTGCCAGAAGAACAACGACCGTATTCACGTCAAGTTCCGAGCGTGAACGCCTGACGACACAACACGCATTACGAGCCGTCGGCACACGGACCGTGCATCGGAGCGTTGAGTGTGCCGAGTTTCTGACGACATAGCGTGGAATAGCACTTTCGGGAGTCTTTCCGAACGTGCAGAGCAATATCCAGCATGTCAGGTATTCTGAGCGTCCGTCTGAGTGTTGACCAATCAGATGGCATAGCGCCACCTACGTCACATGCAAGCCATCTCCCTTCAGCACAAAGTTGTGAGGCGCCATATTGGCATTCATTACAAGACTATATGTATATATGCCGTTTCTGAGCACCAGAAAATTGAGAATCACTGGAAAACCCGTTGTTAACTGTGTGATGCGTTGCAATAAAATAATGAGAAACATCATATTCATGGCAAAAGAATTATTGTAACTTGCTTATTATGAGAGTATGCTATTTGAACGCAGCAATACACTGAGGATGCACACAAAACGCATTGTTTTTGGTAAAATTTGTTACAATTAGATTTCATTTAGTAACATAGCTACGATTAAAGCTTTCTGCAAGTGATAAAATTTCTAAAAAAAGAACCTAGGAATGGCACTCCACATCGTGATGTTGATTTAGCGTGGGGAGTAGCGTCACTGAACGGTGAAATTTTTATGTCTGGGCAGTGGTTCACGACTCGCCAGTACATAATTTTTTTCCTAACATTTGCGTTTTTATTAGGTTCTGTTACTTTATTGTTGCCGTTGTGCTCTTCAGTCCAGAGACTGGTTTGATGCAGCTCTCCATGCTACTCTATCCTGTGCAAGCTTCTTCATCTCCCAGTACTTACTGCAACCTACATCCTTCTGAATCTGCTTAGTGTATTCATCTCTTGGTCTCCCTCTACGATTTTTACCCTCCACGCTGCCCTCCAATACTAAATTGGTGATCCCTTGATGCCTCAAAACATGTCCTACCAACCGATCCCTTCTTCTAGTCAAGTTGTGCCACAAACTTCTCTTCTCCCCAATCCTACTCAATACTTCCTCATTAGTTATGTGATGTACCCATCTAATCTTCAGCATTCTTCTGTAGCACCACATTTCAAAAGCTTCTATTCTCTTCTTGTCCAAACTATTTGTCGTCCATGTTTCACTTCCATACATGGCTACACTCCATACAAATACTTTCAGAAATGACTTCCTGACACATCTATACTCGATGTTAACAAATTTCTCTTCTTCAGAAACGATTTCCTTGCCATTGCCAGTCTACATTTTATATCCTCTCTACTTCGACCATCATCAGTTATTTTGCTCCCCAAATAGCAAAACTCCTTTACTACTTTAAGTGTCCCATTTCCTAATCTAATTCCCTCAGCATCACCCGACTTAATTCGACTACATTCTATTATCCTCGTTTTGCTTTTGTTGATGTTCATCTTATATCCTCCTTTCAAGGCACTGTCCATCCCATTCATCTGCTCTTCCTTTGCTGTCTCTGACAGAATTACAATGTCATCGGCGAACCTCAAAGTTTTTATTTCTTCTCCATGGATTTTAATACCTACTCCGAATTTTTCTTTCGTTTCCTTCACTGCTTGCTCAATATACAGATTGAATAACATCGGGGAGAGACTACAACCCTGTCTCACTCCCTTCCCAGCCACTGCTTTCCTTTCATGTCCCTCGACTCTTATAACTGCCATCTGGTTTCTGTACATATTGTAAATAGCCTTTCGTTCCCTGTATTTTACCCCTGCCTTCAGAATTTGAAAGAGCGTATTCCAGTCAACATTGTCAAAAGCTTTCTCTAAGTCTACAAATGCTAGAAACGTAGGTTTGCCTTTCCTTAATCTATTTTCTAAGCTAAGTCGTAGGGTCAGTATTGCCTCACGTGTTCCAACATTTCTACGGAATTCAAATTGATCTTCCCCGAGGTCGGCTTCTACTAGTTTTTCCATTCGTCTGTAAAGAATTCGCGTTAGTATTTTGCAGCCGTGACTTATTAAACTGATAGTTCGGTAATTTTCACATTTGTCAACACCTGCTTTCTTTGGGATTGGGATTATTATATTCTTCTTGAAATCTGAGGGTATTTCGCCTGTTTCATACATCTTGCTCACCAGATGGTAGAGTTTCGTCAGGACTGGCTCTCCCAAAGCTGTCAGTAGTTCTAATGGAATGTTGTCTACTCCCGGGGCCTTGTTTCGACTCAGGTCTTTCAGTGCTCTGTCAAACTCTTCACGCAGTATCTTATCTCCCATTTCATCTTCATCTACATCCTCTTCCATTTCCATAATATTGTCCTCAAGTACATCGCCCTTGTATAGACCCTCTATATACTCATTCCGCCTTTCTGCTTTCCGTTCTTTGCTTAGAACTGGGTTTCCATCTGAGTTTTTGATATTCATACAAGTGGTTCTCTTTTCTCTGAAGGTCTCTTTAATTTTCCAGTAGGCTGTATCTATCTTTCCCCTAGTGAGATAAGCCTCTACATCCTTACATTCGTCCTCTAGCCATGCCTGCTTAGCCATTTTGCACTTCCTGTCGATCTCATTTTTGAGACGTTTGTATTCCTTTTTGTCTGCTTCATTTACTGCATTTTTATATTTTCTCCTTTCATCAATTAAATTCAGTATTTCTTCTGTCTCCCAAGGATTTCTACTAGCCCTCGTCTTTTTACCTACTTGATCCTCTGCTGCCTTCACTACTTCATCCCTCAAAGCTACCCATTCTTCTTCTACTGTATTTCTTTCCCCCATTCCTGTCAATTGTTCCCTTATGCTCTCCCTGAAACTCTGTACAATCTCTGGTTTAGTCAGTTTATCCAGGTCCCATTTCCTTAAATTCCCACTTTTTGCAGTTTCTTCAGTTTTAATCTACAGGTCATAACCAATAGATTGTGGTCAGAATCCACATCTGCCCCTGGAAATGTCTTACAATTTAAAACCTGGTTCCTAAATCTCTGTCTTACCATTATATAATCTATCTGAAACCTGTCAGTATCTCCAGGCTTCTTCCATGTATACAACCTTCTTTCATGATTCTTGAACCAAGTGTTAGCTATGATTAAGTTGTGCTCTGTGCAAAATTCTACCAGGCGGCTTCCTCTTTGATTTCTTACCCCCAATCCATATTCACCTACTACGTTTCCTTCTCTCCCTTTTCCTACTGCCGAATTCCAGTCACCCATGAATACTAAATTTTCGTCTCCCTTCACAAACTGAATAATTTCTTTTATTTCATCATACATTTCTTCAATTTCTTCGTCATCTGCAGAGCTAGTTGGCATACAAACTTGTACTACTGTAGTAGTACTTTGTAATTAGTTTAATGTAAGTATAAACTGTAACACCTTTCTTTGGGTGTTCAATTGGCTTGATCTACAGGACACCTTGCGCTACTCGTGTAAAGCTATTTTGCTCCTTTTTCTTTTACGCTTCGTAATTCACGTGTTGCAAAGATTCTGCTACTGGGTAGGACCAGTGATGGTACTCATGAAGACAGTTGTGTGCTAAATCTGGTTGAAATTGGTTTTGGCAGGAGAGCCTATACATATATAAATGTTGCTTTAATTTTTGTGGTGTTGTGAGATCTTGAATGAACAATGAGTGCTTGTGAACTGCCTGCTTATGTTTCTGCACTGGGTCTGGTTGCACCACTATATATATATATATATATATATATATATATATATATATATATGTGTGTGTGTGTGTGTGAATGATGCAGTGTAGATGTTTTCCAACTGTGTTAGGACTCTGACACTACATGTAGGTGTCATTTTCTCCACCACAATTTCATATACTAATGGACCAATCACACTATATGCATAGATATAAGTAATCACTCAATAAAATTTACTTAGCAACACAATTTTATCTTCATATACATGTTGGCACACAGATTAAAATGACATGTCAATGTAATTTATGACTGAAACTACACTTTAAGAATAAAAATCGAGAGATGATGGACCACAAACGAATTAGCTGAATGGGACAGAAGTCCGTAGATGTCCTGTACATATACTATCAAACAAATGATTACAATTCTACCGATTTCCGTTCCTTTCGGATAATTCGCTTGTGATCATTAGTTTTTTCTTTGTAGAGTGTATTACAAACGTATGTCAGAAAGTGGTCCAATAATAATATAAAGAATCAATGTGGCACACTAATCAATACTTAATTTTGTCTGTTGATTTCTCTGCCAAAGCCAGCTACCAGTTGTCGCTTTGTTTATATGACGATGTTTCAATTGAGAGTGAAAGTGTTGGTAACAAATTGGTATAATCACCGACTTCTGGAGTCTGTGAGTGACATCGCTTATTAGAGGTGCTAACTTCAAATGAAAACATTCTTCAATGGGTTTCATTTGTGCCCTCGTTTATTGTTGCAGAATTATTTTAGAGATCGTTATTAATTTCCAAGGAACTGAAAATTTGTCGAGCTGTTCGTGTAGTGTAGTGTCCGAAGTACAAGCACCACAGATGGGGCGCTTGTATCACAGAACTCTTCTACGAGATCTTTAGAGCTGGATATTGCTTCTTGAATCTGGTAATTCCCTCTCGCAAATACATAGCTGTCCATTTGAATATCATTGTAACGTACGCCTTTCCTCCTGTCTCAGCCGCAACCCGTCTTACTAGACGAGCGGCCGACCGCTGGCCGCTGGGATTCACTCCTCGCACGTTTCCGATGGGTTCTGCACATGGTCCTGCTAGACTTCGGGGCATTGGGCTCTCTTTTGACGGGGTGCTACAGCACAGTGCACACTCTCTCCGATCAGTCCATATCGACATGTAATGTCAAAGAGCTGCATGAAGTCGTTTGGTATTACACTCACAGATAAACAGAGGAGGAAGTGCTTGGTAGGTTCCTAGCTGTGCCATAGTAAGATTTACACCAGGGATACATCTGAGAATGTGTCATATTTTACGAGGTATTGTAATACTATGTGACTAGTAATCCACCCTTTGAATAGGTTGTTGCTATAATGCACAAATTGCTTTCCTGTTCGTGACTGAATAGAAGAGCACGCTACAATTGAAGTGAGGGGTAACAAAGAACAACTGTACGTATATTAAGTCTAAGGAACAGAATACAATGATTGTTTCCTTTGAAAGTCAATTCGCACTACCTGGTTCACCCTGAAAGTCCGTCAATTATGTTGTACACTAACGTTTTTACACCACCGAAAATACGAGAGCGGTAGGCTACTCAAGGGCGGACTGAAAATAGGATCCACTAAGACGGTATCTGCCTCTGGTGGTGAGGCCAGTTATACACGATAACATGGCGGTTGCAGGAGGCTGGTTGAAAACAACCCGGCGCGTTAGTGTTGACGTTGTTAGCGTGCAGCTTCGGCAACCCGTGGTACCCCACTTTATGTTTGGTAGCTTCAAAAAGCTTAATCTCTATTGCTGACATATCCATCAAAGGGGAATTCGACAACGATGATGATTTTCAAAAATATTTTGCCGTTTATTTTGTCGTCGCAGTTCCGCATTAACTCTACGGTATCAGTAGTTTCGATCAAAGTAGGTCATCTTCTGGTCTATGTAGTGGCATAAGCAACATACAGGAACTACACAGTAGATTACAGTATTCTGATTCGTAGTTCCTGTATGGGCATAATGAGCTGCTTATCCAAATACGCTACCTGATGAAAAGTATCCAGACAGCTAGTGGTAGACATTAGTACGGGGTGTATCAACCGATCGCGTTTGTCACGGGTTGAACCGTTCTCAGGACACTTCCAATGAGGAGTCCGAATATCTCTGGAGGAGTGGCAGTACATTATTCTTCAAGAGACGAACCAGGGAAGGACGTTTGCGCGTGTGGTGACGTCGACGTCCAACGTCATCCTAAAGGTGTTGCATTGCAGTTCAGGTCGGGACTCTGGGTTTATTTATTTATTTACACGTCAAGTTCCGTAGGACCAAATTGAGGAGCTAATCTCCAAGGTCATGGAATGTGTCAGTACATGAACTTACAACATAAAAGTAATAACAGATAAAAATAAATGTTCATGAACCTGAAAAAAGTCAGTCCATAATTTTAAGGAAACGCTATCAGCAATACAATAAGAATCAGCTTAATTTTTCAAGGAACTCCTCGACAGAATAGAAGGAGTGACCCATGAGGAAACTCTTCAGTTATTATTTGAAAGCGCGAGCATTACTGCTAAGATTTTTGAATTCGAGTGGCAGCTTATTGAAAATGGATGCAGCAGTATACTGCACACCTTTTTGCACAAGAGTTAAGGAAGTCCGATCCAAATGGAGGTTTAATTTTTGCCGAGTGTTAACCGAGTGAAAGCTGCTTATTCTTGGAAATAAACTAATATTGGTAACAAGAAACGACAATAAGGAATATACATATTGAGAGGCCAATGTCAAAATACCCAGACTCGTGAACAGAGGTCGACAAGAGGTTCGTGAACCCACACCACTTATTGCCCGAACCGCCCGTTTCTGAGCCAAAAATATCCTTTTAGAATTGGAAGAGTTACCCCAAAACATAATACCATACGACATAAGTGAACGAAAATAAACAAAGTAGACTAATTTACGTGTCGAAGTATGACTCACTCTTGATACCGTTCGAATAGTGAAAATGGCAGTATTAAGTCTTTGAACAAGATCCTGAACGTGGGCTTTCCACGACAGCTTACTATCTATCTGAACACCTAGAAATTTGAACTGTTCAGTTTCACTAATCACATGCCCGTTCTGTGAGATTAAAACGTCTGGTTTTGGTGAATTGTGTATTAGAAACTGTAAAAACTAAGTCTTACTGTCATTTAACATTAGTTTATTTTCTACAAGCCATGAACTGAGGTCATGTACTGCTCTACTTGAAACCGAGTCAATGTTGCACACAACATCATTTACTACCAAGCTAGTGTCATCAGCAAACAGAAATACACTCCTGGAAATTGAAATAAGAACACCGTGAATTCATTGTCCCAGGAAGGGGAAACTTTATTGACACATTCCTGGGGTCAGATACATCACATGATCACACTGACAGAACCACAGGCACATAGACACAGGCAACAGAGCATGCACAATGTCGGCACTAGTACAGTGTATATCCACCTTTCGCAGCAATGCAGGCTGCTATTCTCCCATGGAGACGATCGTAGAGATGCTGGATGTAGTCCTGTGGAACGGCTTGCCATGCCATTTCCACCTGGCGCCTCAGTTGGACCAGCGTTCGTGCTGGACGTGCAGACCGCGTGAGACGACGCTTCATCCAGTCCCAAACATGCTCAATGGGGGACAGATCCGGAGATCTTGCTGGCCAGGGTAGTTGACTTACACCTTCTAGAGCACGTTGGGTGGCACGGGATACATGCGGACGTGCATTGTCCTGTTGGAACAGCAAGTTCCCTTGCCGGTCTAGGAATGGTAGAACGATGGGTTCGATGACGGTTTGGATGTACCGTGCACTATTCAGTGTCCCCTCGACGATCACCAGTGGTGTACGGCCAGTGTAGGAGATCGCTCTCCACACCATGATGCCGGGTGTTGGCCCTGTGTGCCTCGGTCGTATGCAGTCCTGATTGTGGCGCTCACCTGCACGGCTCCAAACACGCATACGACCATAATTGGCACCAAGGCAGAAGCGACTCTCATCGCTGAAGACGACACGTCTCCATTCGTCCCTCCATTCACGCCTGTCGCGACACCACTGGAGGCGGGCTGCACGATGTTGGGGCGTGAGCGGAAGACGGCCTAACGGTGTGCGGGACCGTAGCCCAGCTTCATGGAGACGGTTGCGAATGGTCCTCGCCGATACCCCAGGAGTAACAGTGTCCCTAATTTGCTGGGAAGTGGCGGTGCGGTCCCCTACGGCACTGCGTAGGATCCTACGGTCTTGGCGTGCATCCGTGCGTCGCTGCGGTCCGGACCCAGGTCGACGGGCACGTGCACCTTCCGCCGACCACTGGCGACAACATCAATGTACTGTGGAGACCTCACGCCCCACGTGTTGAGCAATTCGGCGGTACGTCCACCCGGCCTCCCGCATGCCCACTATACGCCCTCGCTCAAAGTCCGTCAACTGCACATACGGTTCACGTCCACGCTGTCGCGGCACGCTACCAGTGTTAAAAACTGCGATGGAGCTCCGTATGCCACGGCAAAATGGCTGACACTGACGGCGGCGGTGCACAAATGCTGCGCAGCTAGCGCCATTCGACGGCCAACACAGCGGTTCCTGGTGTGTCCGCTGTGCCGTGCGTGTGATCATTGCTTGTACAGCCCTCTCGCAGTGTCCGGAGCAAGTATGGTGGGTCTGACACACCGGTGTCAATGTGTTCTTTTTTCCATTTCCGGGAGTGTATTTTAGAGTTACCCATAATACTAGAGGGCATATCATTTATATTAATAAGGAACAGGAGCGGCCCCAACACTGATCCCTGGGGCCCCACTTGACAGTACCCCACTCAGATCCCACATCACAGCCGTTATCAACATTGTGAATAATGGCCTTTTGCTGCCTGTTGTTAAAGTAAGAGGTGAACCAATTGTGAGCTACTCCCCTTATTCTGTAATGGTCCAACTTCTGGAGCAATATTGTGTGATTAACACAGTCAACACAGTCAAATGCCTTTGTTAAATCAAAAAATACGCCAAGTGTTCGAAACTTTTTGTTTAGCCCATCCAGTACCTCACAGAGAAAAGAGAATATAGCATTTTCAGTTGTCAAATGACTTCTAAAGCCGAACTGTACATTTGATAGCAAATCGTGTGATATAAAATGATCAATTAACCTTACATACACAGCCTTTTCGATAACTTTTGCAAACACTGATGGCATAGAAATAGGTCTAAAATTATCTACATTATCCCTTTCTCCCTTTTTATAAAGCGGCTTTACTACTGAGTACTTTAATCGCTCAGGAAACTCACCATTCCTAAAGGAAAAATTACAAATATGGCTAAATACAGGGCTAACATGTGCAGCACAGTACTTTAATATTCTACTAGACACTCCATCATAACCATGAGAGTCCTTAGTCTTCAGTGATTTGATTATTGTCTCAATCTCCCTCTTGTCTGTATCACAGAGGAGTATTTCAGACGACAATCTCGGAAAGGTATTTGCTAAGATATTTGTATGATTTCCTGTAGAAACTAAATTTTTATTTAATTCACCAGCAATGCTCAGAAAATGATTGTTAAATACTGTACATATATCTGATTTATCAGTAACAGAAATATTATTACTGCGAACTGACTTTATATCGTCGACCTTGTGCTGCTGACCAGACACTCATTGCGCAGTTGACTGGTGCTCTATTGATACCATAATACTCCGTGCCTCCTTTTACGAGGGGTCTGCCTCTCGTAGCATATACATAGAAATATTGGAATTATTGTAATCGGTTCAAAAAATGGCTCTGAGCACTATTGGACTTAACATCTGAGGTCATCAGTCCCCTAGAACTTAGAACTACTTAAACCTAACTTGCCTAAGGACATCACACACATCCAAGCCCGAGGCAGGATTCGAACCTAGACCGTAGCGGTCGCGCGGTTCCAGACTGAAGCGCCGAGAACCGCTCGGTCACATCGGCCGGCTATTGTAATCGGGTAGCGGCCACTAAAGATACAAGTCACATATATAGTGAAGAAGGGGGTCATGTGTGCTTTGTGACAAGGCGAAAACACTTCGATCTGGCCACAACTGTGGGTTCGTTGATTGCTCTGGGGGAATGCTCATCATACCAGAACACATGAAATATTACTACACTTTATTGCATAAATGAATAAAAATATTTACTTCATTGTGACACACCTCTTTGCCACAGGGTTTCTTGATAATTTATATCTATCATTGGCTGGCAAACCAACGCTTGTTGCGCTAAGCAACAAATCGTTCTCTTCAGGTACAATGTTCACTACAGTGCAAGTTCATATGAAACTTAAACGATTCGTTGGTCGTGTATTGTTCCCTGCCCTAGCCGAGATGTCGGACTGGGGTGAGCTCTTGCATGGTCAGCACTATATTGACCTCAGTGCGAGGTAACTGCAGTGAGGGGCGTGTTCTTCAGGAGCGCCTCACAAACGTCGTTGCAGATTGCAGTGAGCCCTCGCTAATGCGTGTGCTCTAGATTGTCATTGCCGACTTTACTGTGGCACGTCGATATCTGGACGATACTACATTGGGCGGAGGAAGAAAATTCTTTCCGATTCGGCGACTGAACATCCACGGAGAGACTCCCAAACGACAATGCTACATGAACGCCTTGTAGAAAGGTACTGCTAGCAAACTGATGTACAGTTTCATCTCTATGGATCTCAGTGTCTACGAGACCCCTCTTACCGAGCGAGGTGGCGCAGTGGTTAGCACACTGGACTCGCATTCGGGAGGACGACGGTTCAATCCCGCGTCCGGCCATCCTGATTTAGGTTTTCCGTGAATTTCCTGAATCGCTTCAGGCAAATGCCGGGATGGTTCCTTTGAAAGGGCATGGCCGACTTCCTTCCCCGTCCTTCCCTAATCCGATGAGACCGATGACCTCGCTGTTTGGTCTCTTCCCCCAAAACAACCCAACCCAACCAACCCAGAGACCCCTCTTCTTCCTTGCCGAGAAGCCTTACTGGTGATAAGGCCACTAACAAGGGAACCTCCCCATCGCACCCCCCTCAGATTTAGTTATAAGTTGGCACAGTGGATAGGCCTTGAAAAACTGAACAGAGATCAATCGGGAAAAGAAGAAGTTGTGTGGAACTATGACAAAAATAAGCAAAATATACAAACTGAGTAGTCCATGCGCAACATAGGCAACATCAAAGACGATGCGAGCTCAGGAACGCCGTGGTCCCGTGGTTAGCGTGAGCGGATTCAGAACGAAAGGTCCTTGGTTCAAGTCTTCTCTCAAGTGACAAGTTTAATTTTTTTATTTTCAGACAATTATTATATGTCCGTCCGCCTGTCCGATGCGAGGTAACTGCACCGTGGTATGGGGACGCTACACCTAAACAAACATCGAAACACACGACGTCAATCGACTACAGCGCACGGAAGAGAGAGTATTCCTGCTAACGAGGCTCCCTGGCTGGCAGTTGACTGTTCGCTACTTTGGACGAGAGTGCATTAAATACGTGAGATGTATTCCGTGGGCAATATGAATCCAGCAAATATAGCTCGCGACTTCAATAACAAGGTCAATGAATATTTTCCGAACTGTAAGGAATCGGAAAGTTCCTTAAGGGATCGAACGATTGTCGGACATTTGTATGATTATTTCCTACATTTGTTGATAAACAGTATGTGTGGTGATGACGATACCTTGCTGATTGCTGCGGGGCTGTATGTACCTATGACCTATGACCTTGCGATCAAATGTTTTTGGTTCCCATTGGAGAGGCACGTCCTTTCGTCTACTAATCGCACAGTTTACGATGCGGTCGCAAAACACAGACACTAAACTTATTACAGTGAACAGAGACGTCAATGAACGAACGGACAGATCATAACTTTGCTAAAATAAAGAAAGTAAACTTTTCACTCGAGGGAAGACTTGAACCAAGGACTTCACGTTCTGCAGCTGCTCACGCTAATCACTTTTTTTAATTTATTTTTTTATTTTTATTTTTTTTAATAATCTTATCCAAAGTAGCGAACAGTCAACTGCCAGCCAGGGAGCCTCGTTAGCAGGAATACTCTCTCTTCCGTGCGCTGTAGTCGATTGACGTCGTGTGTTTCGATGTTTGTTTAGGTGTAGCGTCCCCATACCACGGTGCAGTTACCTCGCATCGGACAGGCGGACGGACATATAATAATTGTCTGAAAATAAAAAAATTAAACTTGTCACTTGAGAGAAGACTTGAACCAAGGACCTTTCGTTCTGAATCCGCTCACGCTAACCACGGGACTACGGCGCTCCTGAGCTCGCATCGTCTATGATGTAGCCTATCTTGGACATGGACTACACAGTTTGTATATTTTGCTTATTTTTTTCATAGTTCCACACAACTTCTTCCTGTTTTCTCGATTGATCTGTGTTCTGTTTTTCAAGGCCTATCCACTGTGCCAACTTATAACTAAGTCTGAGGGGGGTGCGATGGGGAGGTTCCCTTGTAAGAGGCTCCGGAATTCCGTACCATCCATGTTCGACGATGCACCAGCAGGGCCAGTGCTGCCGCCATGCGACACAGCGAGCTGAATTATTTCCGCACAGCTAACCGCCACACACTGCATCAGAGCGGTAGTACGCTCGGCGTTTACTGAGCAATGTTCGCTACAGTCGGCGCGGGCACCTGCGTGGCCGGGAGCATAGAGGGTCGCTGTGGCGGTCGCGCCGACCGCAGCGGGATGCTGCGCTGTGTCCTGCCGCTGTAGTGCGGTGCCGCTGCGGCCTCGTTAAGCGACGCGTTTTCAATTACTCAGCCCCGCGCGCTAATGGGCGATTCATTATTCAGCTCCGGCGCGACCGGTGCATCGGACAGGCCGGCCGCAGCGCGGCTCGGCTCGCGCGCGCCAGAGGTCGATGCCTCACCCCACAGCCCGTGTCTCGCTGACCGCCAGTCACACGCGCCGCCGCACCCCTCCCGCCGGCGGCGTGCAGATAATCAGGGTGCGGGCTGCCAGTCTCAGCGACCGGGACACCCGACAACCTGCTGTGGCGCTGCGGCGGCACAGTTTAAACCCTGCTCAGCCGAGAGATATCACAAACCTCGATTACTCCAGTAAATGAACTGAAATGATCCTACGGCATTATTGGCCGCGATACGTCATCAGGGGTCGTTCGGCTGTCAGGAACAACTCTTTCTACTGTACGCCATTTCGGCGAAGCGCGTGCAATGAAGATGAAATGAATGTTTTTCGTTCGATTGGGTCCGCAGCAAAGTATGCGTCGTAGTATGACATTTTGAAAATGAAAGGTCCGGACTACCTGCAGTAAGGTACCTGTGGTAAATATCAGACACGATAAATCCACTATTCAAACCACGCACATCCAACTGGCTTTTCGTACTAATAACAATCTCGTAACAAAACTGTATTCACGTAAGACCAAAATCTGAGAATATACCAATCCAGGAATATATCAAATAACTTGTGACAAATGCAATAATTTCTACATAGATCAAACAGAACGAAAATTTAGTATCAGATTGAAAGAATACACCAGAAGGAGCGATAGTAATCAATAAAGCTTTATTTCATTTAAGGAACGTCTAAGTCGGATCGGCGAATATGAGATAATTATCTGGAAGTTTATCTAACTGCTGCAAATAAAACAGTTTTGATTTTCACTGTGGTTTCCATTTCGCGACCTATCGTTCCTTACTTTCCGAATAGTCCTCGTATTATAAACAAACTATCAAACAGCTGTCAAAATGAATTTCATACGTATATGTGCTACAGAGCCAAAGAAAGCGGTACACCTACCTAATATCGTGTGGGGCCCACGGGAGCATGCATAAGTGCCGCAACACGACGTGGCATAGACTCAATTAATGTCTGAAGTAGTGCTGGAGGGAACTGACACCATGAATCCTGCAGAGCTGTCCATAAATCCGTAAGAGTACGAGGGATGGAGAATTCTTCTGAACAGCACGTTGCAACGCACCCCTGATATGCTCAATAATGGTCATGTCTGGGGAGTTTCGAAGCGAGCGAAAGTGTTTAAACGCAGAAGATTGTTCGTGGAGCCACTCTGTAGCAATTATGGACGTCTGGGGTGTCGCATTGTTCTGCTGGAATTGCACAAGTTCGACGGAATGCACTATGGACATGAATGGATGCCGGTGATCAGGCAGGATGCTTACGTACGCGTCACCTGTCGGAGCCGTATCTAGACGTATCAGGCGTGTCTTATCACTCCAACAGCATACGCCCCACACCATTATAGAGCCTCCTCCAGCTTGAACAGTCTCCTGCTGACATGCATGTTCCATGGATTCATGAGGTTGTCTCCGTACACGTCTGTCCGCTCGATTCAATTTGAAATGGGGCTCGTCCGACAAGGCAACCTATTTCCAGTCATCAACAGTCATGTCGGTGATGATTGCTCAGGCGAGGCTAAACTTTTGTGTCGTGCAGTCATCAAAGGTACATGAATGGTCCTTCGGCTTATAAAACGCATATCGATGACGTTTCGTTGAATGGTTCGCACGCTGACACTTGTTGGCCCAGCACTTAAATCTGCAGCAATTTGCGGAAGGGTTGGACTTCTGTCACGTTTAACGATTCTCTTCAGTCATCGTTAGTCCCGTTCTTGCAGTATCTTTTTCCGACCGCAGCGATGTCTGAGATTTGATGTTTTACCGGATCCGTGACATTCACGGTACACTCGTGGAATGGTCGTACGGGAAAATCCCCTCTTCATCGCTACTTTGCAGATGCTGTGTCCCATCGCTCGTGCGCCGACTATAACACCACGTTCAAACGCACTTAAATCTTGATAACTTGCCGTTGTAGCAGCAGTAACCGATCTAACAATTGCGCCAGACACTTGTGACACTTGTCTTGTATGGGCGTTGCCAACCGCAGCGCCGTATTGTGTCTGTTTACATATCTCTGTCAGCAAAAACCACTCATCAGCTAAGAAAGTTCCTTGCTTGGGTCCACCTGTGTTATGTTGCGCGTTTAAAATGTTAAGGAATGAATTTAAAAGGTGTATAGATGTGCAGTCATAACCATAATCTGAAATTACTCTGTGGCTCTTAAGTAGCAAATGTGGCAACTGGCTCAAGACCTTGGTTAATGGTCATATCTGACCAACACCTAAAGCTCACCGTCATGCGTTGCACGAATGACAGAAGAAAACATTGCTCGCGGAGCATTTGTAAAAATTTCTTCAATGGAAGAGCGAGCAAAAGTTTGCTTTGCTGTACTCCTGACACACCAGAAGGAGCTGCCACAGGATGACAATTGGCGGCTCCCCAGCCTCAGCTGTGGCCACCATAATATCCTCATGGTGAATAGCATCAAGGATCTTCAGATAACTACGTGGTGCTGCGCCCTGTCTGCTCGCCTGTACCTGAGGCTAAGACACTTCAAAATGTTTAGTTCCTGAAGGACCTTGCCATTTGGTCCCTAAGGTGTGGAAGCCAGTATAACTAGAGATCAAGTGTAAGGCTCGGAAACCGAATAGAATCTTTGAAATTTAAAACCGTGTCCCTCATTTGCGTGTCAAATGGATTTAAAAATCGGCACGAACGGTTAATATCAACTTAATGGCAAAATATCTATAATCGGTGTGAGCAGCACAATCTTCTAACCTTAGGTAGGGCTGCAGCTGGCGAGTCACTGTCGCAGCGCGGGAAGAAGAAGAAAAGGTAGAAAAATTGAACAACTGTCCATAAATAAAGAACACTGCTCCTTACTGTGGACGGTATACCATTTATAGCAATTCAGAACAAGGTTATACGTGATACACTGTCTTGACGGACTTTCTTGATCATATTTTTCAGGCAGAGTTTACCTCGGTATCTAAAACAAATTTAGGATAGGATAGTCCGTATGAACACAGATAATTTTCCACATAGCCACTGCGCCTGCAAATAATATCATACGCCGTATCTAAATCAAAAAATTACTACTTGCTGTATTCGTAGGAAAGCTAGTTTTAGAGCTGTCTCCAGCAGCGTGTGGTTATAAATGATCGATTTACGTCTTTCGAACTGAGAGGTGTGGAGTAGCTTTCTGGTCTCCAGGATCCACCCCAGAGTAGAGTCCACTATATGCTGCAAGGTCTTGGTACACAGCTAGCTAAACCGAAGCTACGATAACTCCTGGGGCTTGTTCGGTTCTTCCCTGTTTTGAGAAGGGGAACCACTGCAGCCTTCCTCCAAGAGAGGGGAAATTTTCCTGTATTTTACTGAAAAGTTCTAGAGAGACTTCCTTTGATTTCTTTCCAAGTTGCCGCAGCATGTTGTAAGTGATCCGGTCGTGATGGAGAGCAGTGTTACATCCCCCCAAACGCAGTGGTTTTAATGTGTCAGAACGACAGAGAGGTATGATTTGGGAGAGAGGGATGACTCACGCCGAAGCGTGCAGAGAACACAGGCAAGTGTGCCATTAACTTTATCGCATCGAAAGTACACAGCGGGCATTTCGCTGAACTTGGCGATGGCGCCTCTCACCGTGGGTCAGCTCCAACGCCAATACCGGCATCTGCAGCGTCGGCGTCCAGTCGTCCAGCCTCGCTGACGTAGCTCTGCTATTCAACGCCCTTTGCGTTGGCGTGAGCGTTGGCGCGGGACACGGATGATTGCTCTCTCAACCGCGACTCGTGGATCCCATGTAGAGCGCCGAAGGGAAACTGCAGACCTCCGTGGTTGAAGTGAGTCTTAACAGCTCCGGCTGTCCTCCCATTGCGGCTCTTTCAGTGGCCGCAGACACATTTGCACCTGAGAGCTCGCGAGTTCGCGCACCGGCTCCACCCCTCCGAACGGCAGCCTTGCAGTCCGCCGGACGACGTCACCCAGGAAGTGGTGGCTAGCAGCCCTCTCGCTCCTCGCGCCGGTGCAGCTCTGAGGTGCGACGGGACCCTCCACAGGAACGACGCGACCGTTCAGCGGAGGTTGGAGATCAGCTGGCCGGTTGGCCACCGGTATCCGTCACTAGAAGGTCGTCGTGGTTGGCCTTCAATTTAAAGAATCGTTATTCTCTCCTGTTCTACACTCAGACAGAATGGCGACACGACTGCCCGCTTTGAGTCTCCAGGTTCGCTTATTTATACGGCTTTTCCCTGCGCCTCTGACGTAGTTTCTCCGAAGGGGCAAGTGGTGTGCTCTTTAATAATTACAACTTCAGATTTGCTCAGCCCGCTTCGGCTCCTACACACAGGTCACTAAGCGCTGTTGTATCTGCAACGTATGTGTTCTTCACAGCACGTCTGTGCCCTGTGCTGCCCTGATACACTTGTATACAGTGCCCGCCTGGCCATGCCTTCTATCCTGTAAGTGGTGCCGTAAGCCTGCCTCGCAAACTCGTTTGCAAAATATGAACATTGACTGCGACTGCCATTCGATGTGCCAATCGGTTCCTGAACTACTGCTTTCCAGCCATAACTGCGTGAGAATTCTCTAAACCCACACCTGCGCTTATTCGTGGCGCAGCAGCAGTATCACAACCCTTAGGCAGTGCTGAATTCAGCTACCATACGGAGAAAAGGACGCTATAGGACTGAGCGTCGTTGAACCTGAAGTCCAGCCCACACCTTTCCATCTTCAGACGATGGGCCGGCCGGTGTGGCCAAGCGGTTAAAGGCGCTACAGTCTGGAACCGCGTGACCGCTACGGTCGCAGCTTCGAATCCTGCCTCGGGCATGGATGTGTGTGATGTCCTTAGGTTAGTTAGGTTTAAGTAGTTCTAAGTTCTAGGGTACTGATGACCTTAGAAGTTAAGTCCCATAGTGCTCAGAGCCATTTGAACCATTTTTCAGACGATGGGGACGAGATGCTGGATACATGTTGGCCTTGCCAGCAGCCTTGGCGAAATACCGGGCACTTGACTGGGAAACGTCTCTGGATGTTGTTAGGACACGTCACTCTCTTAGTGCAGCTGTAATAGGAGGCCTGCGTTGACTTCCGAAAATTGTTTTGATGGCTTCTCAAAATATCTGTGCTGCACTATTGGGATGATTTAATGAGAGATTCCTTCTAGGACCTCTTCCTATTTTTACTAATAATGAAGCTGCATTTGGCTCATGCCACCCGAAAAGGTTCTCCACAGTTGGTCTGCCATGAAACTGTGCTGTGCTATCCGCCTGATCGTGACTGCAGAGAGGAGCAGGCGGTCTTCGTAAGTGGCCTACAGATTTAGCGGTTGCTTCATCAGCGTCTTGTTGGATCACAGTCATAATGTGGCCTACACATTTCTGGACTTTGCCCGATGTTCAAACGCGTCCAGCTCACTGGGCAACATGGTGTTAGCTTGTCGGAATATCGACTTTGGCATCTTACATTCTACTACCCTTTTCCCTGCAAATTCTATCCAAATGGGCAAGTGGTTACTGGAGTGCAAATCACCGAGCACTTTACGCTGAATCTACGACAGAGAACGACCCGAGTACCCGCACGGCCAGCCGCGCGTCTTAATGCGACCCGTTCCGGATCGGAGATGCATGTCGATCCAGGATCGAATCCGCACAGACAATTAACGACGAGGGGTCAGCATGCTGAATAGCCTGGATGTGGCTTTTAGGTGGTTTGCCACTTCCTGCTATGTGAATACCAGGCTGGTTCCCATATTCCGCTTCAGACACGCGCTACGCAAACATTCGAACACTTTCTCACTCTTGTACACAGAATTTACTCCATGCACAGACAGGCTGGATACACTGCTGCAGTTGTGGGGGATGAAAAAAGACATATGACCATCGCTGTGTGGTCTCCTTAAATACTTACGTAGCATCAGCACCTCGTAGCAGAGCTGACCTGTGTATTTTCCTTTTTTCTTTACACGTCTAGTCCCATAGGACCAAATTGAGGAGCAAATCTCCGAGGTCATGGAACGTATCAGTACATGAAACTACAACATAAAAGTAATAACAGATAAAATAAAATGTTTATGAACAGAAAGAAGACAAACCATAAGTTTAAGTAAATACAATCTACAATATAACATAGGAATCAGTTTAATTTTTCAAAGAACTCCTCGACACAATAGGAGTGACCCATGAGGAAACTCTTCGGTTTCGATGTGAAAGCGCGTGGATTACTGCTAAGAATTTTGAATTCTTGTGGTAGCTTATTCAAAATAGGTGCAGCAGTATACTGTAGACCTTTCTGCACAAGAGTCAAGGAAGAGCGATCCAAATGCAG